>NW_026943026.1:22951-55231 GCF_024139115.2 Armigeres subalbatus
CTTTAACTATAGAACTTTTGTGCGTTATTAGCGCGGTACAGTTGCTCCGTCTCTTCACGGTCTCGATCTTCCTGCTGGCGCTTTCCCCTCGAAAATCAGTTCTGTCTGTTCCGCGCCGTTTGTATCGTACCTTGTTCGCCCTGTGCGGAGTTGCAGCAATGCTCACATACGCTCATACCGATCTTTCTCTGATTTGGGGCACCGTGCCTAGTGCAGCGGTTGTGGTGCTCCAATAGCGGATCGAATATCTCTCCAGCCATCTTCAAGAGACGCTACGCCTAGCTGCTCTTCCGTTGGGAACAGTTCCAGCTGCTGCGCGTAGTCTTGGGCTAGTCCACCGTCTTGTAGCCGCCCAATTAGGGTGGTCGGTATTGGCCATTTCTGTCAAATACCGGTTTTCGGTATTTGATGGAGTCAATACCGGTAATACCGGTAGAATACCGGTTTTGTTGAAAATTTCAGGTAGTAAAAGAAAAACTTTTGATTTGGACTTCTGGATGAAAAACAATATTTGTAGACACACTTCAAATGCTAAAATCATTGCTTGTTGAGCTGGGCAAAGCGAAACTTAAGTAGACATTACATACTGAGCGACTCATCTCCCAATCCGCATTGGATTTTGTTAGCAATGCACAATGGTCAGAGAGTCGAATCTAGCAAGACAAAAATGTTTGCGCCAAAACTATTAGTTTTAGATATATAGTGTCTTTGGGAAAAAAAATTCATATTTTTTGACGATTTTTTTCCATGTAGTGAAATTAGGGTGGTACCTATATTTCAAAAGTTCATAATATCAACTTTTTAATTTTTCGGTAAAGACTTGTGCAATGTTCCACAAAGTTGTAGAGCAAATAATTTTAAGCAACTTTGCCGAAAAAACCATTTTCTATCACTTATGGTTCTAAGTTATGAGCTTTTTAATAAATACGTTAGGGCGGTCCCTAAAAATCGGTATTCTTTACATAACTTTTTATACATTAATTTCTCGCATAAGTTTTGTTCCGAGCACTTTTAGGACTTTTTGAAGACGCACATTTTGTTAAAGAACCATGGATCTATCTCTTATAACAAAAAGTTATTCGAGTTTTTGTATAAAAAACATGTTTTTCATATGCGTATATTTCAAAATGGAGCAAACCGATTTCCAATATATTGGTTCTATTCAGCTCACACTTTTCTGCGTTTATGGTGGGAAAACTGAGAGAGCGTTTTTTGTTTAAAGCGTTTTATTTCATTTTGAAAAATATGTTTTAATCGAAAAACGGCCATAACTTGATAAATAAACGATATAGGTCCATGGGTCTTCAACAAAAAGATGTGCCTTTAGAAGTTCTAAATGTGGTCCGTACAAATTATTCCTCAAAAATCAATATATAAAAATATATTTATAAAAAACGGGTTTCGTAAGGAAATAAACGTTAGTTAGATCAAAGTAGGCTGGTCGACAGAGCGTATGATTTTTTTTGACGTTATCCTGCTATCCAAGCATTCACCGCTAGGATGCACCACGTGGCATCCAAATGTGAAGTTTTGATTTTAACGTAATAGTAATAAAAACATTTCAGTAGCTAACCACTGGTCATCTTCGCTTTCTCCCACTGGCGATACCGAAAAAAATCTAATCAAAACAAGATAGGCTTGTAACAAAGGCTATACTTCAAAAGTGACGTATTTTTAACGCTACATATCCAACAGAAAACCAAGCTACTACCATTAATATGCATAGTAGCCTGATTTTCTGTTTGATGTTTAGCATGGCACACAAAAGACATGGCAGTCTCAACGCGTATGTAAACATTCAGTATGAATGAACCGGTGAACCGAGAAAATGCGCTCTCTAGTTCAGCCTACTTTGATCGATCTAACGTTTATTTCCTTACGAAAACCGTTTTTTTAAATATATTTTTATGTACTGATTTTTGAGGGATACTTTGTATGGACCACATTTAGAACTTCTAAAGACATATCTTTTTGTTGAAGACCCATGGACCTATCTCGTTTATTTATCAAGTTTTAGCCGTTTTTCGATTAAAAACATATTTTTTTCAAAATGAAATAAAACGCTTTAAACAAAAAACGCTCTCTCAGTTTTCCCACCATGAACGCAGAAAAGTGTGAGCTTTCGAATAGAACCAATAGATTGGAAATCGGTTTGCTCCATTTTGAAATATACGCATATGAAAAAAACATGTTTTTCATACAAAAACTCAAATAACTTTTTTGTTATAAGAGATAGATCCATGGTTCTTTATCAAAATGTGCGTCTTCAAAAGTCCTAAAAGTGCTCGCAACAAAGTTTTTGCGAAAAATGAATGTAAAAAAGTTATGTGAAGAATACCGATTTTAGGGACCGCCCTAACGTATTTATTAAAAAACTCATAACTTGTGAACCATAAGTGATAGAAAATGGTTTCTTCGGCAAAGTTGCTCAAAATTAATTGCTCTACAACTTTGTGGAACATTGCACAAGTCTTTACCGAAAATTTTAAAGTTGATATTATGAACTTCTGAAATATAGGTACCACCCTAATTTCACTACATGGAAAAAATCGTCAAAAAATATGAAATTTTTTTCCCAAAGACACTATATATCTAAAACTAATAGTTTTGGCGCAAACATTTTTGTCTTGCTAGATTCGACTCTGGGACCATTGTGCAATGTTGCCAACTACTGAGACCTTCGAAAATCAGTGTTAAATACTTGCCCGTAATCCCTTCCGATTCATAATAGGCGAATTCCTTACGGATTGTATGCAAGGATCCCGGCGTCAACGTATTTGCCACCAGCAACGCAAGTGTTCTTCACAAGTTTGTTATAAAACCAGAAAAATATTCATAGAAGCATCTTCTTCGTACCGATCGTCAGGTATGATCGTTGTCTCAGTTTCATCGATCGCATCAGGAATGATTAGACGCTTCAAGATCCCATAAGCATGCAGTAGCTCAGGATGCCTTGAAGAAAATGCAAAAATCGTTTCTGATTAATTGCTTCACGGCAGAATCATTCAAAAAAGCAAAAAAATCGGCGTATTTGGATCGTCTCTCTTGGATTTATTCTAGAAAAGCATAGAAATAGTGGCGGAAATATCTGTGACTTGATTTGATAATAGTTCCAACGTAAATTAGAACGCCACGTCGGCTTCAAATAGAGTGCAAAACTCACAGAGCAGTAGTTCCATAACAGCTTGAACATGTTCGAGGGCTTGAAGTATTTCAGCGTGTCTTGGCATCAGCCACTAATTAAAATCCTTTTCCGAATTCAGGACGTTTTTCATAGGTAATCTACGGAAAAGAACTACTACGTCTCGTACCGTTTTCAAAATTTCATACATTGCGAGAAAATTCTGGACGACATCAACAATGTTCATTGAAGAAAAAGTCAGATTTTTTATACTGACAGCAAAACTTTCAATACCGAAAATACCGGTATTTTCCGTCTTTAATACCGGTATTTTCGGTACCCAAAATTGGCCGGTAATACCGGTATTACCGGTTTCGGTACTACCGGTTAGACCACCCTACGCCCAATATTTAGCCGCGGCCGACGACTCCGACGCGTGTTGTACACCGTCGAGAGTTTTAAGCGCAGACATACTGCAACGAGGTAATGATCGGATTCAATATTCTCACTGCGGTAAGTGCGGACGTTCGTAACCGATTAGAACGTGGTTGATTTGGTTTTCCGTTTCTTGATTAGGTGATTTCCATGTGGCCTTGTGGATATTCTTACGGGGGAAGAAGGTACTTCGGATTACCATTCCGGGAGAGGCTGCAAAGTTTATGCATCGTTGGCCGTTGTCGTTCGATACGGTATGCTATTCGGTCCGATTTATACATTTCCTCCCTTCCTAAGTGAGCGTTCGTGTCACCGATGACGATTTTGGCGTCCCGCAGTGGGCATCCATCGTATGTCTGCTCCAGGTGTGCATAGAACGCTTCTTTCTCGTCGTCGAGTCTCCCTTCGTGTGGGCTGTGCACGTTGATGATGCTATAGTTGAAGAAACGATCTTTTATTCTCAGCTTGCACATCCTTGCATTGATTGGCTGCCACCCAATAACACGTTTGCGCATCTTACCCAACACTATGAAGCCGGTTCCCAAGTCGTTGGTGGTACCACAGCTTTGGTAGAAGATAGCCGCTCGATGCCCACTTTTCCACACTTTCTGTCCTGTCCAGCAGATTTCCTGCAGCGCTACGACGTCGAAGTTGCAGTAATGTAATTGATCGTAGATTATCCTGTCACATCCTGTGGAGCCTAGCGACTTGCAGTTCCATGTTCCAAGCTTCCAATCGTGATTTTGTATTCCTCGCTTAGGTCGTTGCCGATTATATCGAGTCGTATTATCTTCCATGTCGTTCGTAATAGTTGTTTTTAAAGGCGGCTTATTGGGCCTGCGCAAACCTCCTGTCTCGTCGAAGGCCGTCGTGTAAGATCTGTTTAGCGACCCACCTAACACCAGGACTCGGTCTTGTGCGCGGTCACTTTGGTGGGGCCTACTTGCGGATACATGCAGCTTTTTATAAAGGTTTAACAGAGCCCACTGTCAAACCCCACCACATCCTAGGCAGGCACCACAACTCACAGATAGTCTTAAGAGGGATCGTCAAGCCCTTGTTCATAGTTCCTGCTGCCCGCATAAATTTTGCTGAATGGATTGCTAGGATTTATAGTTAGGCGAAATCCAGCCAAATTTTGCTGGTTTTCAGCGAGAAAAATTTGTTGTGTAGGCGTTTTAGTTTTTCGAAACTGATTCACTTCTATAACGCTGCGATCGTTACGTGCTTCTGTTTATCTAGTGATAGACCTGACGGTCCCGTCTGACAGATCGTTAGATCGGACAACTCGGCCAAATCAGTTGAAGTTTCGTGAATAATGTCTTCGATTTCTGGGTGCTAGATGCAAATAACGTACACCGGGGCAAGTTGAAATGCGGGGTAAGTTGAAACGGAAGCTGTAATTTAGATTGGATATGACCGAATGCCATTATATATTTTTTTCGGCAAACTACTCCCCTAAACGCACCTTCTGACTGCCATTCCCGGGAGATTTCAACTACTAAAAGCAATCGCCATTTTTTATGTTTCGCCCTTTGCAAAATTCAAACCAACTTTTTGACGTTTCAATGAAACAGGACTCAAAATGATGTGTGGATAAGTTTTTTCATCACATTTTCACGGAAGGTAATCATTCAATGTTGAATGAGGATAAATGATTATGAAAAATTGACGGAAGAATCGTTTCAACTTTTGTATTTTGGTCGTTTGGCATTGCTCCGCATTTTCAACCCATCGGAGCTAAGCGATACAAATACCATATCTTTATGCCCTCCAAGTTTCATTCGTCATAAGCTAATTTTTTTTTGTACGGCAAAATTAGTTTATGACGAATGAAACTTGGAGGGCATAAAGATATGGTATTTGTATCGCTTAGCTACCAATCTTTAGACTTCTGCGAAAATTTTTGATGACGGGTCATAATTCCTCATCAAAGCAATCTGTCAAATGTAAAAATTCTTATTAGCGTAGGTGTTCAACTTAATAGACGCAGTGGTTCTACGCTTCAACAAAAAAAAGCCTTCCTTGGATAGCTTTCAAAAAAAAAGGCTTTCAAAAGGTAGTATAGTAGAGTTGGGCAAGAGTGCACGTGGGGTAAGAGTACGTTTTCGATTTTTTTAAGTTATAAAAGAAGATAAACTAGCAGCACTGCATCAGTTTGACAGGTACTCTGGCCAACTATTGTCATGTGTATTTGTAAACGATTTGAATAAACAACAAGGGAGTAAGTAAATTCGGAAGCTAATAAGAATTTTTAAATTTGACAGATTGCTTTGATGAGGAATTAATAAGTAAATGAAGTAAGATAATTTTTTGGTCATTTTGCTAAAAATAATTGTGTTTCAGCAACTAGTATTCCATTACTATATATACGTTCAATCAGGTGAACATTATACCATTTCGATAACCTATTGTATAGAATATTTTATGGTCAAGATCATCAATTGAGTTGGTTTTCCAAGAGTTCAAAACCATTATCTGTATATTGGGGCTGTGGGGTAAAAGTCCGCAGGAATGTGTGGGGCAAGAGTACGCATATGAATCTTCAAGTTCTGATGTCAAACCCGTAGCTTCGTCCAAAATAAGACTACTTCCGAAGCGTAAAGATCCATAACAATGAAAAAAGGGATAGAAATCGTAAATTATGAATTTGGTTCTCCTTCTAAGGATAAGCTGAAACCATTTGGTTTTAGAAGCGACTTGGCGAACAAAGCGCTGAAAAGAAATCATGAATTTGTATTAGGTATTGTTTTACATCTAAAAATAGTTTAGAAACACAATTTAATTTAAATGATTATTTCGTTTTATCAAGAGATACATCCATAAATTACGCAACGCTTAGCTGAGGGCGAGAGACTGTTGCTAGATGTATGACGATCCTTGCATTTTTTTAGAGGATTCATACAGGAGGGGTGATGAAATGGCCAAATTTTGCGTTACTTAATTAGTGGACTTTCTATAAGGAAAATTCCTTTGTTTACGCCACGCGAAACCTGATAAAATTTTACCTCCATAGTTTTTTGGTATTTAAAAAAACCCTGATTAATCCACCTAGCGGTGATGGTGCCTTCCTCGTGCATTATAAAAATAGCATTTTGGCTATTACTCTTAAGCCCATAGTCCGATCTGGCCAATTTTCGATAGGAAACAATGGAAGAGTATTCTGCGTCGAATGCAACTTGTTGCGAGTAAATCGGTTAAGGATAAGTGCTTGAAAAATGAGTGACATTTTTTTACTTAGTTTTTTTTTATAAAAAAGTGGTATTTTGGCCATAACTTCCGAGCCCTTAGTCCGATCTGACCAATTTTCAATAGGAAGCAATGGTAAAGTATCCTGCGTCCAATGCAACTTGTTTCGAGTAAATCGGTTAAGGGTAAGTACCTGAAAAATGGGTGACATTTTTTTTGGTTGGTGCGCACAGACACACAGACATCACCTCAATTCGTCGAGCTGAGTCGATCGGTATATAACACTATGGGTCTCCGGGCCTTCTTTAAAATGTTTGGTTTTGGAGCGATCATATAGCCTTTACCGTATACTTAGTATACGAGAAAGGCAAAAATACAATGTTTTTTTTCGTATGAAAGTTCACATTTCTAGGACCCTCTCCCACCCTCTTTCAGAGTTACGTAATTTTAAACATTCCACAATATACTTTCAGTAAACATCATTTGAATGTTATTAGATCATTTTTGTGTTAATAAATACTTAAAACACATGATTGGAAAAGGGCGTAGTCTCACCCCACCCAATGCGCACTCTTACCCCACCGGTGGGGTAAGAGTGCGTTTCTTAGGTGTCTTGCAACAAGGGTTCTGCTAAAACGAATTTAATTATATTCATTATTTTTTCCACTGGGTAACATAGAGGAAGAGTATACGAATCGTCGACATTGATTTGATATGCAGAAGTTTGTTTCATAAGGTCCCCATGGTCGAGTGGAAACTTAGTGCGTACTCTTGCCACTCTTACACTCTACTCTACTATTAGCAATAATTCGCTAGCTATCAGCAGTACTCAATTGCATCAATTCTAGTTATTTTTTACGTGTACGCAATAACCTTTGTGTTGTGCTTTGAGTCTTGGCACAAGCTATTCTAAACTTTTATTAAATTCTACACATTCGAATTGTGGTGCTTAAATAACGAATTAAACGAAAATAAAGAATTGCTTACACGCATCCACTTTAATTACCGAACCGAATCAAATTCAGTTCTACAAAAGTTATAAGTATTTTTCGAATCATTTTTAAAGTTTTATTTAATTTCAAATGTTTAGCTAATGTCAGCTTCAAATAAATTGTTATCTGTTCCATCAGCTGCATTTTCACAAATGATCGAATAAATACATCTAGCTCCAAAAGCTGCTGCATTTCTCGTTGATATTAGGGGGATTTATTAGCGGGTTCAACAAAGAATAGTTGGAAAGCTGTGAAATAGGTATTTGGTTAGAAAAACTGCTGTTTCAATCACTACATAACTTACCTCCGTTTAGCTATAATATTTATAGGAATCGCTTTCGGAAATGGCCAATACACCTCATTACGACAACAAATCAACAAGCGTTTTACAAAATTTGATGGACGAATAATCCGAAGATGATAAAAACAACCCTAGAAATATCCAAGCAATCACGAGTTTCATATTGAGCAGGGATCGCAACTTGGCAAATAATTTCAACTCAGGAGTCTAATAAAGTGCGAAGTACTCAATAAATCGATGTAACTCTAAAATGACAAGACTTACAAAAAAGTGTTGCATGGCGGACTGTCGTGAAATTCCCAGAAGTTTTTAGGAAAAATATCCAAAAAATAAAAAAAAACAATTTCTACACTGAAAAAAAAACTTTTTTTTTTTAAATTCAAATCGATATTACAAAAACCTTATCTCAAAAATCGATGGAATTTTTCCTGCAAATAGGTATTTTAATTATCTAATTTTTCTGGGAATAATTTTCTAACAAAAACTTTTTTCATGTCCATATTGAGTGAAAATTTATCAGCGTGTTTTATGCCTACAGCGCCAATTATAGATTCAGCAGCATATCATCAACCAACGACACATTTTGGACGTATGAAAATTTGTTTAGGAAGCAATTTAGCATAATATAATATTAATGTGGACCAACATTTGAAAAGGGCGTATATTAGCAATAATTCGCTAGCTATCAGCAGTACTCAATTGCATCAACTCTAGTTATTTTGTGCGTGTCCACAAATGTTTTGTGCGTGTCCATCAAATGTTACTCTTGACAATTTTTGAAAAAAAAGTGTGCAGAGTGGCTTAGAAATACCATATCTTTATCCTCACCAAGTTTTTATTCGATTCTGAGATGGTGCTGCAGACCGCTGGTCGAGCTGGCGCGAAATTCGTCTTATGTCTGTATATAGCGTAGTGTTTCAACTTGCCCCGATACGCGGGGCAAGTTGGAACAATGCATATATAAAAATAATTTCAGTATACAAAATATTTAAAAACAGTTTTGTAAGGTTGCTTATTTTTTATGTATAATTTGACACGAACTAGCCAACACCGCAAACGGATTCAAAATTTATCAAAGAGTGATTTTTTTTACAGCACTTCAAAGTTCAACTTTGAAAAAACCGTTTCAACTTGCCCCGGTGTACCTTAAGTTGGTATTCTGCTTTATTACGGATACGCCAGCAAGATTCTGTAAAATACGTCACATTGTAACATTATTGAACGTAACATTTATAAACTGTGGATAGTAAGATAAACAAAACACTAAATACTCACATTTCTGATCCTCCAATTCGTTTTTCAAGAGTAGTGCTGCTTCAGCTGCAGCGGTATCGTGGTTTTGCTCTTGAAGACTCGCACAGTTGTCTTACTGTCGGTGTACTGGTCGGTTGCTTGTGCCATTAATGATACGTCAACGAGGTGCTGTAAAATATGGCTTATTAATTATCTGATTTTACTTTAACAATAAAACCAAAACTTTAAACATAGGAAACATATACTCACATTTCTGATCCTCCAATTTACAATCGACTCCCATATCTGGTCGATCTGGAGATCATGAGGAAACAAAGACAGACGATATTTAAAATTCTCCTGGTTGATGATTAATAAGTCTGCTTTTTGCAAACCCGCTTGTCGGAACATTTAACCGCACTCCACTGGTGTATCGTTGAGCTAGCTTGTCCTCTATAAGGCAATCCAGAAGACAGCTGCGATCAGCTGACGATTTTTGTTTACCTTGATTTTTTTGACAGATTCTGACCGGACTGACAGAACTGAGAACAATTCAAAGGAAAATGTTAAGAAAATTATTTTGAGCTTTTTAGTGGAATGTCTTCACTTGTCATATCATCATGGATAGCTTAATACGTATCCCGCCATGTTGGATTCTGATTTCATAAGATTTGTCTTATGAGCTTTTCAAATCAAAAGTAATGATGAAAATCATAAGAAAACTCTTATGTTTTTTTTCTTTCTATAGCTAACTTCTATGAATTTCATAAGATACATCAATGAATTTCATAATAGGCTAACTAATTATCATAAGAGACTCAATGAAAATTTATTTTTTCGCGTTTCATAAGATTAAGCTTATGACGTTTCGAATATAATTTATGTCGTTTTCGTTTTTGAGGTTTTTGAGGCACGAAAATCAAAAACGAACATTTTCGGTGCAAAAGTGTAGCACGAGTGTAGCTACACCGCAAAAACGAAAACGACATTAGTTTAGTGTAGAACAAATCCAATGCATTGCGTTTTGATTCGCCATAATAATTATTAGGTGATAACAATACCTCCACCGTAAAATCTTGTTGAGCAAAGTAAACAAATATTTGCTAGTGTAAAAGTATTGTTATCACTTGGTAATTACTATGGCGAGTTAAAACGCTAAAACTAAAATGTATGATATTTACTTTAAAAACTACTAATGAAACACTTCCAAAAAGGAGGAACAAGAAACTCGCTGGTTTGCAGATTCGCGAATAACGAAATCAACAAAGCAGGTTGAGTTTCCGCTAAACGATAATAACGAGCGAAAGGTACGCGGATCACGCACACATATTTGCCTGACGCAATGAGGGATACTAACTTTTGTACTTGTTCAAACAGACGGTATGCTGCAGATTACAGATGGTCATGAACCGGTCGGTCGCTGAAGGCACAGACACGGATAGGCAGCCGGCGCGACCGCACAATTGCTCCGGTAGTTCAATCGTCGTATTTGGGCAGCTCGTTGCGGAGAACTCACTGGCGCGGGCACTGTAACCATCACAAAGTTCCAGTTAAACAGAAAAAGGGAGGATGAGATTTGCGTTTAGGTTCGTTACCGTGCAGTAGGGCTTTTCGAAATGTAAGTTTTCCCCATCACTCGAAATTCAAACCCGCGCCGCATCACAGTTTCCAACATAAACCGAGCGATGGAACGATCCTAGTTGCACCAATTTGAGGTCGGAATGTTTTGCATGTAATTATCGCTAGTTTCGGACCTGAAATACACCACGACTTATCCGCACTCTAATATGGTAGGTGCACAATCGGTTGGGTGGTTTGTATCTGCACTCCTGTACTACACGAGCTACATGCATTTCACCACACGGGATGCTAATTTTGAACTGCACCAGCCAGTCCGGCGATGTACCGGGTCCAGTGTCAGCGAGAGTATAGATACCTCTACAGACAGAGTCTACAACACGCTGAAAAGTGGTTTGCCCTGTGGCTTTCTAGTCTCGCTGCAACTGCATCTGTTGTTCCCCGGAAATGGGAAATGAGGGTTTGTAATTTGGATATGCTCCAAATTGTGTTGGCTCGAGTTGAGAGGATCTTGAAACACGCGTTTTTGGTTTGAAATATCTCTGCTACTTCTTCTGCTGCTTGTGGCGTGCTGCTGAAGTGCGCTATTTGTTTTAAGCTAACTTATCAAATTATGCTCCCACCATTGCCATTCTAAGTTCTGAGCTTTGCTGTTTGTAATGGTTTTGTAAGAGCAGATAACACGAATTGCATAATGAGGCTGATTCGGAATTTGGATGGGGGAGCATCATGCGCTTGGGTTATTTCGATAATTTCGAGGAACATTCACCAGAGAACTAATTTATGCTAGTGTGTAATTCACATATATGTGCTCACATCTTATACTTATTCTTTGTAATATGCTCTCATGTTAGTTCGTAAATTGTTAATTGGGTCCATGCGAAGTACGCTCCATTTACTGGATGGATTAAATACTAAATGACATCACCCTGTAGAATATGTTGAAGAGTAAATTTGTTTCAGAATGAGACTTATGAATGTAATCGAAAAAATTGAAAAATTGAAATGCACTGATTAGCTAATCCCGTAACTTTAAAGTTGAAATTGAAAAATAATGATTAACCATTCGGATCCAGGAGTTTTTAAGTGGTTTTCAAAACCAATCAAACATATTAAACACCACAAAATTGACGCGTTATTTCTAGCTTCTGATATTTTGGTAGTTTTGTAGCCGAATAAAATTATTTTAATATCAACAAAAGAACGAGTCCTTTGATATGTAGAGTTACTGTTCCTCCATTCATCTCATAGCTCTTATAAACAAAGGAATTTTATTTTTGGATTTTTTTTTCAGCATTTTGCAGGGTTTGTATACAAGTGCAAAATAACAAAATCGGAAAGGCAGCCCCTACAGGCATTATCAATATTGTTAGCGCACAAGGCCGAGTTCTTCAGCTCCGTTTTGACTTTGACCAGGGTGTAGGTGAGGTTTCTGAAGTTTTCAAGAAATTTATATCTAAATTATAAACTCTTACGTGATAAGTGACCTTCGCTGGGCTAATACCTTTTCATAGTTAGCAATTAGATTATGTACAGCAACATAATCATTTCGGAATGAGCAAAGACAATTGCCAAACTGAGGTCCGCTTAACATAACAAACAGTTAATTCTCAAGCAAACACACATAGCTTTTCGTCACAGAAGTCACAAATATTTGATATTCTACTCGAAAATGTGAGAACAAATCTCATGTCGGACCATATGTTTCCGCAGCTACGGACGAAACTGTCTCCATGGGTCAGGTTGTGGCCTTCCACAAAAATGCTGATCAAACAGGTAAAGCGCCAAAGTGGTAAATGGTAATCAAATTTTAATCAACAATGTGCTCCCGCCGCTGCTGTTGGTCGTCAAACATGTGGCGATGAACCATTCCCCATCTTTGTGGAGGCTGTTGGTCTTGCATGTGCGGTCCCCGACGATGACACAACGTCAGCGACCGGGGCGCGGTGGTCGGTTATCCGGTGCACATTATCGTGCCATTATCCGCTCAAGTGCTCATTGCATAAATATAGGCGCACAGCATCAGCTGGGCCCGTTCCATTATCACACCACGTTATTCAAACTTTCCTCAACCCCGACTCGGCACGTTCGGAACGGACAGTAAATGATGGACACTACCGGGCCTGCTCAGCTACGTCAGTTTGCGAGCTGCAAAGCGTTGTTGTCGAGCAAATGCTGCACTACTGGCGATGTTGGCGACGTCGATGTAAACTGGACAGTGAAATCAACACAAACTGTCTGAGGATAAGGTAAACATTTTCCGTTATCAGCGACAGGCCAGCAATGATGTTACACATGTCACTATGAGGTATTTTAAAATTTAAAATCTACAAAATACTAAGCATTACCTATATGCCCGTGAGCAGTTTTGAATTGGATCAGGCAGCTGTACCGACAAGTAATAAAGTCAAATGAATTCGGTATCCTATATTTAGCAACGCTGTTACTTTTGTTAGCAAATGCTGCCAGCACTTGCCGCAGCGCAAAATGTTGAAGTTTGTAGGCGGCTTTGCATTTGATGACAATTTGGAATATGTTCGTCTATCTACTAACAGTGCTTAAGGACGAACTTTTCGTGATCCAATGTTTGTTCACCTTGCGTTTTCAAGGGCACCATTATCAATACTGAAGCAACGAGTAACTATCATCTCCTTATTCTATGGTTGCTGCGACGCAACAAAGCAAAAATAGAAAGATGACAATCTTCGGTTGCTTCCTTGGGGTTGGATTGGTGCCTCTGAAAATGCATGGTGAAATTTATTTGGATTCAGAACAGTTTCACCTTAAATGAGCATTGTCAATTATATAAACGTGCACTACAAATGAACGAAATGCGATGCATAAAATAGATTACTTCTACATGCGAAAGTAAAACAAATTGTTTGTTCGATAAAACTTTTCCTAAAATTTACTTCATACCAATCGCAATAAGTCTCAATCTGCAACAATGATAATATTTATTTGGCTTACAAACTTATTTTTTGACGTAAATTACGTCTAAGGGTAAGACTCAGATACAGAGTGTAAAACGGAAATTTCCAAATTCGAGACCGTCGAAATTAGGATAGATTTCAAACGCTAATAGCGTCTTTATCTTTCGATGGATTTTCGACATTTGCTTATCAATCGATTCGGAAACTCTCCAGCAATTTGCCAATTCTATTGATACTATTGATTATCAACGTTAAACTATTGAAAATGTTACTTCTTTCCAATTCGAGTGAAAAATTCAGAAATAATCAATCCCGTTCATAAATCCCCAACACGGACATCAGATTGCAGTAAGGTACGAGCTTTTTGATCCACTGCTTCGATCGCTTGATAACTCCTGCAGAGAAGGTCGCTGAAATAGGTCGTCACTTCGTCAGCTCACACAATCTTGGGCAGAACATCGTCAGTCCACACGAAGCAGCCGTCAACGAGCATGCTAACAACATCCATTTGATTCCCAACGACTTCTCGGAGGAGTTGGAGATCTCAGCTGACGAATTGACGGCCTATATCAAATCGTCGAAGAACATGAAGGCCCCAGGCTTCGACAGCATCCTGAATCTCGAGCTCAAACACATGAGTGCTCCGTTCTTTGAGCACCTCTCGCTGATCTTTAATCAGTGTCTCCGGCTTAGCTACTTCCCATCGTCCTGGAAGTCAGCGAAAGTCATCCCCATCCGGAAGCCTGGGAAGGATCCTTCCTCCCCAAAAGTTATCGACCCATCAGCCTTCTCTCAGGGTTATCCAAGCTATTCGAAAAAGCTATTCATCATCGGTTACTTGAGTCTGCCGAAAATCTCAACATCTTGCTCGAGGAACAGTTTGGTTTCCGACGCGGTCGGTCAACTGTACACCAACTGACCCGAGTTACCAACGTCCTCAGACGGAACAAGTTTGTCTCGAAAACATCCGCCATGGCCTTACTCGATGTCGAGAAGGCATTTGACAATGTATGGCATGATGGCCTGGTGTACAAACTACAACGCTACAATCTTCCCAGCTACCTGGTGAAAATCATCAACAATTACCTGTCGGCAAGGACATTCCGGGTCTCAATCAGCAGAGCGAGTTCCAATGCGCACAACATCGTCGCAGGCGTTCCCCAGGGCAGTATCCTCGGGCCCCTGCTTTTCAATCTGTTCACCTCCGACATGCCAGAACCTCCAGAAGGCGGCATTCTGTCTCTGTTCGCAGATGACACATCCATCGTCTACAACGGTAGAGTGATAAGAGCGCTAGTGGCAAAACTCCAACGAGGCCTGGATGCCCTGACAGAGTACCTCACCAGCTGGAAGATCTATATCAACGCGGCGAAGACCCAGGTCATCATTTTCCCCCACTCCAAATCCCCTAAACTTGTTCCGCCTGGGAACTGTAAAATCATCCTCAATGGCACGACTGTGGAATGGGCCAATGAGGCCGGCTACCTTGGCTTGACCCTCGACAGCAAGCTTATTTTCAGGCAACAGGTTGACAAAACGGTGACAAAGTGTAACGTCTTGTTGAAACTACTGTACCCTTTGATCAACCGCCGGTCGTCATTGTCCCTGAAAAATAAGCTTGCTGTCTACAAGCAAATCATCCTCCCTGTGATAGAATATGGCATGCCGGTCTGGGAGAGCTGCGCTAAAACCCACCACCTCAAACTTCAACGGGTCCAAAACAAATTCCTGAGGATGATCCTCAACACCCCTCCCAGGACAAGAACATCCGAGGTCCACCGTCTGGCCGGAATAAAAACCTTACATGAACGCTTTGGTGAGTGTAAAGAAAAGTTTAGGGTCCGTTGCTTGCATTCGGATCAGGCACCAATTAGGGCGCTAGTTCAATCTAGGTTATCAATTTTTTATTGTAAATAGTTAGTGTACATAGTAGTTAGGTTATCAAATTTTAAAAACACACCAGCGCCTCCTAAAGGCCGTCATGATACATTATATTTTAAAAATTAAGTAATAGCATAATAATAATAATAATAACAATAATTGAAATTGAAGTTGGAGGGCCAAGCCGGCCGATCACTGTACATGTATAAAAATGATTGTAGAACAAAACATGTTTTAAATAAAGAAGAATTTTACTACTATATCCACTGCTTCGTTTTACCTGTGTATAAAAAGCCCCGTGTTTCGCGTGCGCGTATCATTTTCATTCTGGATGTCACGGAGAGCGGACCAGGGCGTCCAGTATCGGTCCCAGTGATAACGGCTGTCTCAGCGGTGGTGGTGTGGATGAATTTTTTTCGCCCGGTGGTGGTGGCGGTCGTGGCAGCAGCAGCACATCATTTGCATCCGTGTTCCATCTTCGGCGGATCTGGCAATCGACGGCGTCTGTTGAGCCGAACCATCGGATGGCGGTCGCACAGCCCAGTGGTTGCTGATAATAAGGCACATAAGTGGCAATTAATCGGTTCTTTTCGGGATCTTCACTATATTTGGGTGAAAGGTTAAGTTGAAATAATTTTCCTAAAGTGCAACCGCTAGGAACTGGAAAATTCTTCGGTGAAATTTTCTAGCGTAATTCGGAGTTATATGATTTTGGTGATTAAGAAAGTTGATATTAGATGAACTTTCTTCATAGAACAAAGCATAATTGTTTGGCATCGGTAGCGGAATTATAGCATTAGCGCCGGTCCGAGCATAGGCTGTCAGCAGAAGATTGCTACAGCAATTTATTCACTAATGTGGCGTTTGCAACGATTTGGATATTGTCGGCACAACATGAAATTCTCCCGCGAGACTCTAACTTTGTATTTTTCTTGTTGATTCAAAAACAAATCGGTTCCGAGATGAACTTTATTCAAAGCGCAACGCTAACGTCGGTAGTTGAATCCCAACGATGCAAACGATTGATTCGCATTATGACTGAAGAAAATTGTAGGGCGTCAGTATTGATGTTTGCTACAGATTTTTTTCACTATGCCGATTTGCCTGTCGTCGGTAGGAAGTGAAGTTTTCACGCAAGATTTCAACTTTGTTTCTGTCGCTATGAGTGATTATTAATACACATTATTAAAGATAAATCGGTTCTTTGGAAAATCACCATTTGTTCTAGAGGAAGTTGATCCGAAATTAATTCTCTTCACAATCGCTGGGCAACGGCAGACAGTTCAGTCGTAAAGAATCAGCGGAATCATAAGCACCCTTCGGAGGAAGACGCTGCAATGAACTTTTGATTGGCATGGATGGAAGGCGTTTCAGCGGTAAATTATCGCTTCGGCTGTCGTCGGCGAAAAGTGGAATTTTCACGCAAGATTCTTACTGAAAAGTGTTGACGTTGCAGCAATTCACCGACGACCGCCGCCGATGCCGACGCTGGGATCGTTCTCCGCGACAGCTTGAACAAAATGGCCCGCGCGCGCGGGAAGCACCTTTCTTGTAATCAATAAAGTAAGCCCATTAGTCCCGCCTCTTTGTTATCGGTATGAGTGCAAATATTATTTGCAACCATAACACTCTTCAAAGGGGCGTGGCTACATGTTTTACGTTATTGCTTACATAAAAGCTGCTTTCCCACGCGCGTGAGCCATTTCGTTCGATATACAGTATTGACCCGATTTTGTCACTCCCCGATTTTGTCACCCCAAAAAAATTTGAAAATTTTAGTCATTCTTTTTATTTTCGTAACAACGTTGATTCCCAAGAAATATCTTTCACTGCCTGTAGTTTATTATAAATTACTTCTGAGTACCTGGGAAGGATTCTGTAAGCATTTTCGACCAGAAATAACGGGTACCGTTCACGCATTTTGCCTTTCCAAGGCATAAAATGATTCATATTTGTGAAATGAATTTAAAAATTTAAAATTTTGTCACATACCCTGTTTTATCACCTCATTTCATTCACCAGGGGGGTGATAAAATCGGGATATTACTGTATGGCGGACAGGGTAGAGCGGTCCCAGCATCAGCATAGGTGCGCTTCATTTGGTCGAAATTTCGTGAGAAGCGGCCCCAACGGTTATCTATCAGCATCGGTGGTGGTCGTCGACGTTCTTGCTGATGAAAATTCGTTCCCATCGATGGCGTGGGTAGCGCTTTCAATGGAAAGGTTGCGGCTGAAAATTCAACATGATGGAAATCATCTTGGGTCATCGGCGTCAGCAGCCATTTTCTCGCAAGACTCGAACTAACGGTTGGCTTCTGTTGAGCTAGTGATTTGAAAGTCGCATGATCGATCATCGATCAGATCAAACGGTCCTTTTAAGGGCAATAAATTTTACATGAGAGAAAGTGGGTTAGACTGAGAGTAAATTCGTTTGAAAAATAGGAATTCATCTAGTTGTTATTATCAGCAAAAAGTAAAATTTTTTCGCAAGTTTCGAGCTATCGTTTGGTTGCTGTTATTTGTAATTATGTACGAAGGGCGAAACACATCCGAAAATTCAATCATAATGAACGCATCTAAAGGATCTCAATCGTAAAAGTTGCATCTCAAAAGCATAAAATATAATCGTATGGCGATGGCAAAAGTTTGATGTCGGAAATGGAATCACAAGCGTGCGTCGGAGGGAGTAGCTGGAGTATTTTTTTATTGCTTTATTTACGTGATTTTTTATAATTTTCTATAAGTTCATCACGGTAACAGTAGCTGGAGTAAATATATTCATATGAATAGTAAATTGGTAATGTGATCGCGTCGGTAATTGGTAATTTGACGTGAACTACGTCTAATGGGGGGGGCTCTGATACAGGGTGTAAGATGAAAATCTCAAAATTGGGGACCGTCTTTATTTTGTGATGGATTTTTTGAGATTTATATATCAAGCGCCTCGGAAACTCTCCACCACTTTGCAAATTTTATTGAAACTTTTGATTATCAACGTTAAACTAGTGGGAATTTTAATTCTTTCCAAACCCAGTAAAATGTGGTGGATTTTTCCAAAGTGGCGTTCAGTAAAATCTTCTAGCAAGCTTATGAATTTGATTATGTTCTGTTAGTGATTTCCAATGCGTACCATTGATAAAAATAACAATATAAAATTGACTCGAAACAAACTTCGATAAGTTACGCAGAACTTCGGTTAGTTAGAAAATGTATTTGCATGGATAATATAAGAGGCAGTCAACTAAACTTTTCATTTTCGCTGTTGGGGATTAGAATTGCGCATTATCGAAGGTTATTCGGTTCTTTTTAGAACCAATATTTTATACAAGGAAATATTTATCCGAAACTAATTTTATTCAAAGTGCAAATGGCGATGGCGACAGTTCAATCAAAACGATGCCATCAGTAGCGAAATCACGAGTTCGCTTTGTTCACCGAGATGCGCCTTCAGCGATTTGACGGTAAGTTAAGATTGCAATTTAACCTTACAAATTATTATTTGCAATAGAAATACCCAAATTTAGTTAAGCTCATTTAGAAGATTTTTCGAAAAAAAACAACAATGAAATTGAATTTTTTAAAGTGAAAACCCTAACAAATTGAACAAACAAAACTAAACTTCTCATAGTATACATATTTCGAGAATTTAACAAATTTGGCTGAATTACATAAATATATCAGTTACTTTCAAAAAGTAAATTTTAAATTGTCGTATCCAACAAATTTCATGTTTTGAATATTGCTCGAAACCAGTGTTGTCTCATAAGTAATCAAAAGAGCAATTTTGTAATATTCATGAATGATGGGACTTGCTAGATTCTTCACTTTGAAACTTGGATTCTGTCAGGAGTGACCTTAAAAGTGCCCAACCGATAATCCTTCCTCCGGTATTTACAGGATGTATGCGTGGCCGATCAACAAACTTTCGGACAGTTTTGGAAAATTTTGAGTATATTCATTCCATTTATTTAGTCTACATCTAAACAGATAACACTGAATCAACAATTTGACGCCACAATACACGGTTCGAGGCCGCATCTCTCGATCCTCGAATACGCCCCACGCTCGCCAAGTCGTTTTGCACCTGGTCTGCCCATCTCGCTCGCTGCGCTCCACGCCGTCTCGTACCTGCCGGATCGGAAGCGAACATCATCTTTGCAGGGTTGCTGTCCGGCATTCTTGCAACATGTCCTTGCTCAGACATCGTCTCCTGTTTAGCTGCTACTGCTGAAACTTCCAGTGGATCTTTAGCTGGCATCCCTTCATCGTGGAATCGCTGTTTTCTTGGAGCTACCGGTCGATTGCATGCTCGCAGTAGGTGACCCATATCCCCACAATTGTGACACTTCAGATTTATAGCGAAGCATCTTTCTGCCGAATGATAAACGCTGTTGCATCATAAGAGAAAGTTTTCTACGCTGTAGCATGATGTCAGATGTAGAAGCAAAATACATCTTTAGCCGCGACATAGCATTGGAGTAGGGAAAAATTCCTTCGTCAGGGACATCGTCAGATGATACTGTTGACCTGTACATTTCAAGGAGTTTCTGACCTGCCTTCACTTTGAAAACAGCGAACTGAGTTGCTTCCTCTGTGATATCCTACCGACTGCGCAATAGTGGTACCCATGTCTAAGAGGTATCTAATGTCGTTTTCGGTTTAAGACCTGGGTCTGGTCCGACCCCGACTCTGAATAACCGAACGAAAAACGAATCGGGATCGAGTCAGTATGATGGTGTTAGTGAAATCTCAAGCCCTATCATCTGTTTTGTTTTCAGTTCGCACTGCCAGCTGATAGGCAGAAATATAAATATTTTATCAGATTTCATACAGATTTTATCTTTTGAATTATGTTATTAGTGTTATTTTGTTTCTTATTATATAAATTGAATGGGGAAGTCAGATTTTTCTTCTGTTAATTTTTTATTTTAAAAATGACAATTAATCCATCAATAAATTTATGTGATTAGAAGCTTGTGATGAATGGCGATGGCAATGTGGATTGCCGTGAAGGAATTTTGGCGCTCGGGTACATTTCCGGTTATTATGCCAATCCGTGTTTCCCGATAAACTGTTATACTGGTTCTAAGTGGCGTTCTGGATAACAGTGATTGTGTTACATTTGAATTATCAATTATGCCATTCAAATGTAATAGAACAAGAAAATATGGAAACACTTTGTAAAAAATCCAATAGAAAATTTATTGAGATTTGGGGCCTTTTATTTTAAACTAAAGAATCAAATCGCACAAGAGTTGACTAACATTTTTGTATTTTCCTCCCAAGAGGGGATCCTTTGGGATAAACCGCGATTTCGCCAAAACTGCAAAAACCAAATATACAAGAAAGGCAAATATTTTTTCTCTACATAATTTTCCACTACATCACAGGAGATTCAACATAATAAATATCAACGGGGTAAAATATGTCTTTGTCGGTTTTTCAACGAATTACAACTAAAAATCCTTCTTCGACTCTAAAATTATGCTCAATTCGTATAAAACTGTTCCTAAATTTACATTTGAATTTATTTTCTGGCCAAGTATCATCTGGAGGTAGGTAGCAAATATACCCTCTGCAAGGTGAATAATTAATAAAACTATTGTAAATAATCAGAAAAACGTATCATTTGTTGATGGCAATTTAGTTATCACTGCAATATAGTTATCATGGCAATATAGTTATCAGGGTTAATACATTATGTTTATATTCTTCAAATCCGTAACCTTAAACAAATTATTCACAGACCTGCAATAACGAATAAAATATTGGTATGAACATTTTGGTATAAATAATAATCCGATACTCCGGTACGCTATTTTCCCATTAAGAGAGCAATTATACCTAAAGCATATAATCGAATACACAACGTAATAGTGAATAAATAGCAGCTACAGCTACCTTCTCGTCATTGCATTTATCAATCACATTTTCATCAAAATTTTTAACCATCATTTTGTTTATAACGGAGCTACCGTCTGAAGTAATCAGCAAAAAAATATGTCGGTATCTGAATCCATTTCACCATCAGAGAAACTTGAAGACAACACACGATTAAAATAATCCATTTTTACGTGCAAGACAGCAACAACATTGATAAATTCAACAAATGAAACAAAAACGATTAAAAGTCAAATACCCATCCGCACCCTTCCGTGTCATTCATGTTTTCATTTTCCTTTAGCGTAAACATAAACACCTGTTTGACAGTTTGTGTTCGAATGTATTGGTGAACCTAGGTTCGATCTCGATAAATCGGCAGTGCGAACCTCGTTCGTTTTGGGTCGGATCTGGTGCGGATCGCGATCCAACCTGAACGAATAACCGAACGTTTTGACAGCTGTTAGAGCGGATCCAGGGCAGAACTAGGTTCGACCCAGCAATAACCGAAAACGACATAATAAGAAACATCGGAGAGATTCTATCTGTCAAATCCCAACCGGTTTATCAGTTCTAAATTTGAGGTAGAAACGGTTGTTGGATTTGAGGCGGATTTGAGGTCTGACAGGTTCTAGACATCGAAGAAAAAAATCTAGGAGACTCATTTTTTGTCTCAGAGATATCACGGGAGAAGTCCAGAAGATATTTCCGAGCGGGTTGTTGAAGCATCATCGTAAAATGCTTGCTCTTTCTGCCCTGCTCTTTTCCGAGAGAGCTCACATCTGTGTTTTTCCGCATTGGCACGAACCTATTTTCGCTAGCTGTCATAAACTCCATCGAAGCTTTTTCTTCAACGCTTCGAGTCTTCCGGTATGCATCGCTTCCGTTTTCTTTTCGCAAGCTTTTTAAACTTGCGTTTGCTACACACGTTATCTCTCGCTTAACAATTGATTAGGGCCTACAATGAAAAGTAAACTAATTCAATTTTAACACCCTTCGATAGCATCCTCTAATAGCTACTAATAGTATAAAAATGTTCCGCTTCTTCAATTAAATTACTTAGTAAAAACTAATTTTTTATTGGGCCTACAACGTGTTATTTTCAAAATATGTGTAGGTCCACCCTAAAAAACGGCCAAGCCACTCGTTTTTTTCTGTCTGGGATAAGCCTTCTCCAACTTCGGGCCGATAACGAGATTTTTTTCCGAACCGTCATCGGCCCGACCTCGGAGGGAGAAAATTTCCCCTCCCGAAAAGCCTTATCCCGTGTTTACTTTCGAAAAATGCCATAAACAAAGGGTCTATGAATGACAAGCAAATGCAGAATGACTTATCAAGAAGGCCTATCCCGGCGAAAAAAATTAAAATAGACTTAAAATTTTATTTTAACGATTTCGACACATTTTTGCATGTTTTTGATGCAATTAAGGTTATGGATGGATAGATAGTGCTGATTATGTGCTTTTAGGAGTTTTTGCTGCTTAAAATACCATAAACCTGGGAAATAGGAATAAAAATTGTGATGCATTTTTTTCGAACGGCATTTTCTCAATGTTTACATTTTGGCTGTAGGCCCTTTTCAAATGTTACGCCCTTTTCAAATATTATTAACTTTCTCACATGATTCGGTAAAATGTTAGTCGGCACAAAGAGACATCCCTTGGCAACGGTGGCACCTCCTTTGTAATCACGTCGGGACTAGGGACGACAGCAGATTTTTTTTTGTCGGCTCTGCCAGCTTTTATCAAGCAGGTTGTATTATTCATTAATATAAGTATATAACCAAACCCTAGTCAAACGTCAATCTGCGATGTCGCCCATCGTTGAGATTGCTTCTCCTATCAAATACAACGGAAAGTCGGAATAAACGGAACCTCCTCTTAATAATTAAGTATTAATCAATATAAATTAAGTCTCGGTCATGATACGCATCTATTAGTAATACTACAGCACGATATCCGATGAAAGTTTGCTTGTTTTCCCTGAGGTGATGTCCATACAGCACAATCACATCAAGAATCAAGACCCGATCCAAAAACATACCATGCTGATCCTAAACCCTCCGTGAACAACACCTACGGCCAAATGTGTAAGTCTATGCTACAGTGTTTATACGGTTTATACTTTTAAATCGCCTGTTTTGGGTGCGCAATTATTCTTCTCAAATTTCTAATGTAACGATCCATATAGATTTTGACCAATATATTTGTTTACGGCTTTAAAATTTTAAAATGAAACTTGTTGCAATTTGAATTTGTCCATTGGAGCAATTATGAAGTTATATCCCAAAAATATAAAATATATTACTACAATAATGTTTGATTTATGCGTTGGAATAACTTTAGTAACTACAATGTGATTTAATACTGATATTGAAACTAAAATGAAAATTGATATCTAGGGTAGAGAACCATTTGGGCAGTACCCCCTATTCCCGTCAGCAACGTTCATTACTCGAGCGCATTACAACCGAATTACTTGTTTTCTAGTACATGGTTAGTTCCTGTCGATATCTAGTGATGTACAAACAATCAAGCCGCTTGGTTGGAAGGCGGTCGAGTTATTAATGTTGTGGACGGGAATAGGGGGTGCTGCCCAAATGGTCCCGCTCCCTACAATGTAAGTTTATTATCGATATAAATGGTAAATTATCAAATCAATCAATTTATTCGTAGATACTGTAGACGAAGTCATCATTAAATCTAGCTGGCATTTTTACTGTCTCTCTGCGGTGAAGTCCTGGATGCACTAAATTACCTAGCTCTTCCTTATCAGCTGTTGCATTATCAAATTCATTAGATTTTAGGTTTGCTGGTGATGAACATGGTGTGATGTTTTGTACTACTTGGACCAAGATCGTTTTCGAATTCCACACTGTTGACATCTCCGGTCTCGCTCTGTGCGGATGACAAGCTGCTTTGAAGCGCTCGTATAGTTTCCTGTGCTTTAGCCAACTCTTCGGTGAGGTTAACGTTGCTGGAATTCGCTTCCGACAGCTGTTGCATCGCCACGTCAAGTTTTGATTTCTTCTTTTTCTTCAATGGAGCCACTAACGGTATATTTTCTGCTGTAGAATTCACTTTCGGCGGTTGTGGCCTCGCAGCACCACGCTTGGATTTTTCCTTAATCTTCAATAGAGCCCCTTCGTGCATCACCACCTCCTCAGAGAAATTAGCTTGTCTAAGGCTGCGCTTCTTCAACTTTTTCGTTGGAGCCATCTCCTGTGACTCTTTAGTGAGTTTAGCATGGCCGAGGATATGTTTAGATGGGTTTTGTGCTACGACCTCCAACTTCGATTTCTTCTTCTTTCTGAAATTTTTTCAATTCCGTTTTATTTGCAATTATCACATTTTTCTTGCGTTCGTATTTAATAGTAACTTATGGTAAACCGGTGTGCAATAACAATTTTGCGAATATAATCGCGTCTTTTTAACAAGTTCGAGAAATCGAAACTGTTGCATGTATTGTCATGTCCATTATATATCCAACACTGCCCATCGTACCCTTCCGGCTTTAGCTGCCTTCTGGATACTGGGTTCCCGTAGAGTTGGGCGAGCTCGTGGTTCATTCTTCGCTGCCACACACCGTCTTCTTGCACACCGCCAAAGATGGCCCTAAGCACCCGTCTCTCGAATACTCCGAGTGCTTGCAAGTCCTCCTGGAGCATTGTCCATGTTTCATCTCCGTAGAGGACAACCGGGGTCTTATAAGCGTCTTGTACATGACACATTTGATGCGTGTGGCGAATCTTTTTGACCAGATTTCTTCTGGACTAGTAGGACTTCCACAGATGATGCGCTTCGTATTTCACGACTAACATTATTATAGTTAGCAAGGATCCAAGGTAGACGAATTCCTCGACCACCTCAAATTATCCCCGTCTATCGTAACACTGCGTCTCAGGCGGGCCCTGTCGCGTTCGGTTCAGCCCACAAGCATGTACTTTGTCTTCGATGCATTCACCACCAGTCCAACTTTTGTTGCTTCACGTTTCAGGCGGGTGTACAGTTCTGCCACCTTTGCGGTGTAATTTGCGAAACAAATAAATTGACTGGATCTGTCGAAAATCGTACCGGCTGTTACACCCGGCTCTCCACATGACACATTCTAGTGCAATGTTAAACAACAGGCACGAAAGTCCATCACTTGTCTTAATCCCGTGCGATTCGAACGAAATTGAGTGTTCGCTGAAATCTTCAAACAATTTTGCACTCCACCGTTGCTTTGATCAGTCTGAAGCTGTCCAGGGAAGCTTTCTCGTCCATAATTTTCAAAGCTGCATTGAGACCTGCGTATTTACGGCATTATTGAAGGATTTGCCGTACAGTAAAGATCTGTCCGTTGTCGAAGGGCGTCAACGAAGCCGGCATAACTTACCACAAACTTATTCACTTGGTGACAGACGTCGGAAGATGATCTCGGATATCACTTGGTAGGCGGCATTGGGATGGTGATCGCTCAAAAGTTCTCACACTCCACTTGTCACCTTTCTTGTAGATGGGCATATAACCTCTTCCTTCCACTCCTCTGGTAGCTGTTCAGTTTCCCAGATTCTGACTATCAGTTTGTGCAGGCAAGTGGCTAGCTTTTCCGGACCCATCTTGATGAGCTTAGCTCGATACCTCATTACCACTGCTTTATTTGTCTTTAGCTGTTGGTTGGCATCCTTAACTTCCCTCAAGGTGGGGCTGGTTGGCTTTCATCGTCCGCTGAACTGACGTGTCATCTGCTCCTGCCTTAATTTCACTACCTGTACTCTCAGCGCCATGCAAATGTTCCTCGAGTGCTGGCTTTCATCACGTTCGTCCGTCAAGATGCCCCCATCCTTATATCCCTGCACATTTAGACTCGCGGCACAAAGCTTTTGTGGGATGCGTTGAGCTTCTGATAGAACTTGCGTGTTTCTTGAGAACGGCACAGCTGTTCCATCTCCTCGCACTCCCCTCTTCCAGACGGCGTTTATTTTCCCTAAAAAGGCGGGTCTGCTGTCTTCAGTCTATAACGTTCCACGTTCTGCCGGGTACCTTGCTGCAGCAACCGACTGCGCTGCTCTTCTCCTCAGAATCTTGCACTCTTCGTCAAACTGTTCCGTCGACGTCCCACATACCCGACGTTATCTCCGCTGCATCTTTGACTGCTTTAACTGATTCCGCAGTCCCCAAGAGGGCCCCATCAGCTCACCTTTTTCGACAACGCTGCCTCAAGATGCTGCGCGTGTGCAGTGGTGACGTCAGTTGCTTCAGCCGCTCTTGGTCGTCGGTACCGAACATTGTTGATGACGGATAGTTTTGGCGCGTTTCCATCACCAGATAGTGGTCAGAGTCGATGTGGCGCACGATATGTCCTGACGTCGCTAATGTTGGAGAAGTGCCGTCCATCAATCATAACATGGTCGATTTGTTATTCTGTCTGCAGTGGTGATCTCCAGGTGTACCGATACGGAGCTGTGTTGGAGTAGGTGCGCGAATGGCCATATTCTTGGACGAGCGAAATCAATTAGTCGTAGGCCGTTTTCGTTCGTCAGCCGGTGAGCGCTGAACTTCCCAATAGTCGGTCTAAACTCCTCCTCTTGGCCAACCTGAGCATTCAAATCTCCTATGATGATTTTGACGTCGTGGCGGGCAGCTGTCGTATCTCACGTTCCAGCTGCGCGTAGAATGCGTCCTTACCATCATCAGTGCTTCCGGAGCGTGGACTATGGTCGTTGATTATGCTGAAGTTCGCACTATTGATAACTTCAACAAACCTCCTGCACCGCCACGATGCCGAATCCACGGTCTTTGAGTACATCGGCGATGTGCGTGTGTTCCCGATGAAGTTGAGAGATTTGCAGTTCCACGAACCGAGTTCCAATCGCTAGTCCTTTTCGTTGCAGTGGTCTTCACCGATGGTTCCGGTCCGTACTCTTTTGTTGATTGTTCGTTGCGTATATTTTTTAAGGCTGGTTTGCGGGCAACACAAAACCCCTAGTTTCTGAGGACCATTCCTCCTTATCCCGGTGAACCATGATGCATTTTCACTTAGAGTCCCTCGCTGCATTCGGAAGAGGATCAGCCGCCCTAACATGGAGAACAGACGCTGTTGTGAGCCGATCCTGACATGGAGAATAGAGGCTCAGTAAGATTCACACCTCCGGAAGAAGCAAATACTTCTTCTCTGTCAGCATACGACCATAGCTCCACCAGTGGTTACCCGATCTTCCCTAAAGTTGCTCGTATCCCGCAGCACCACAAGGAGGTGAGTTGGAGTTGCTGGGTAGAGATAAGAGGGTCTATTTTTTCCTTCAGGTACGCAAGTACCAATGGTACGCTTTACCCAGCTTGCCGTGCCTAGTGGGTCTAATAAAGCTTGATCCACTTAGTATTAGGCCGTTTTTCCAATTACTGCGGCGCCTCTGGTGACCGTACCTAAGTAAAATACATCACATCGTTGCGGAAGGTTTGTTTAATTTATGGTTAAAGTTTCTCAGTATTGAGTACACGTTCAAAATTTATCGAAAATGGAACGCGAGATGGGAACAAATTTTTCAAAATGATTTCAAAACATCTTAAATTACCTAAATTGCAGTAAAACTGTCAAACGTTATCGGAAACACTATTGCTGGATCATGAACAAAACACCGTAGAAGTGGAACATACGACGAAACTGTCGGAAGGCAATGTTTATCCCTTTTTTTCGTAGGCATACAAATAAAAGGGACTAAACATTGCCTTCACCTCTCTCAATGTGCAGTCATTCTATTGTGACACTCCAAGCACTTCCGGAAACGCTCAAGTTTATCGGCCCTAGTGGCTTGTGTCAGCAGTCATAATATCGTTGGACAGTACTCCAGGACTAACTGCCCACTGTTACAGAGCTCCTCAAGAAACATTCCTTTGTGTCGATATGCTTCGACTTTTGACTCGATCTTCCGGTCTTCACGAACGTTATGCAGCTCTGATTCGCTTCCGAAGGCAACATACTCAGCTTCCATAGAGCTAAGAGTAACACTGTTTTGGCGTCTGCTTGCCCAAACTATTGCCCTTCACCAAATTTGAAGACAAAACGACCGTTGACCAACGCGTTTCACATCATCTGCCCAGTCCGAATCGCTGTATCCAGACAATCACTATCATGGCTTGCTTTCAGGTGAAGATAATACTCCTTAGTACCTTGCAGATGGCGCAGTACTCTCGCTGCCCAATCGCGTTCCGTCGGCAGAAAACGTCCGTCCTAGAATTGCCGCGCTTACGGCGATATCCTCACACATACCGAAAGATATAGTAAACCTCCCACTAAGCTTCTGTACTGCCTCGCGTCCTCAACTCTTCACTGGTATCAACGGTTTTGAGATAGTCTGGATCCATGGGACTTTTCGCTGCCTTGGCTGACACATTCCGATTTTGTCGATCACCTGTGTAATGTATGTCTGCAAGCGTAGCTTTAAACATCCTACGTCACGTTTGACCTCTATGCCCAGGAAATGGTTACGTCTTAGCAGGTCAGGTTGAATTCTCTTTAAGAGCTTCAATCGTGTCTTTGACCTCCTCTTCGTCAGCTGAAGCAACGAGGATATCGTCGACATACCAATACAAAAACAGTCTTGTCACCCTTTCTTGAACAGACACTGGTCTGCGGTGGATTGCTGGAAACCAACACCAAGGACTTCCTGCATTTTTGTTCCAACATCCGCAGACTGTCGCGCCCGTAAATCTGCGTTTCATCGACAAACCACTCCTCCTAATCAGGTACTGTATCCGGGGCTGCTTCATAAACACTTCTTCTTCAAGCTCGTTAAGTAAGCCGTCTTGACATCGAGATGCTTAACGGCAGTCCATTCTTCACGGCGGCAGCGAGGAAGATGCGAAATGTGTGTGGGTCACTGGGCGTACACTTGATCGAAATCAACCTGCTTTTACGCATAGCCTTGCGCTACAATGCGGGCCTTGCACTTCACTACCTCCCCAACTCGTCTTTTTCAGAAACCCCACTTCGAACCGATCACGGCGCTTTCTGATGCGCACCAGCTCCCAGGTTCCGTTTTGGCGATGCGACTCAAGTTTCCGTCATTGCATCCCGCCAAGCACATTCCGCATTCCTGCTGCCATATCGAGACAAAATCGTTTGAATACTGAGGCTTTACACCGCGTTCTTCCTTGCAGATCTTCTTTCTTCACGATCTCGTGGCTCTTCATCAACGCTCAACGAGTCGTACATCACTAATTCACTGTCAGCATTCAGTTCTGTTTTCACGTTGTCGTCAGAGGATCTTCGCGCACATTTTGGGTGTATTACACTAACGGATTCTTCATCATTCTTCATAAACGGCATCATCTTCACATTTTCCACAGATGCACGTCCTCCTCCTCAGGAACGACTGGAATTTCACCGATGATCCGTTGCCAAGTTCGATGAATCGCACATCTCTGCTCACTGAATCTGGTTGGTCTTACGATCGACGAACCGGTCCTTTCTCTTGAGTACCCTACGGCGTCAGCTTACGCTTTACTCCATTTTAACCCCTTACCGATGGTATATGAACGAAGGCCTCACTCCCGAATATTCTCACGTGGTTCAGGTCTGGTTTTCATCCCCACCCATCTCGAACAGGTGCGTTCGATAGATCTCGAGGAAGACGATTCTGAAGGTAGGTTGCTGTCAGCACAGCCTCTCCCCAAAACGACTATCCAGACCTGCGTCTAGCAACATGTATGTTGCCATCTCTGTGATAGCGTTTTTTCTCTGCAACTCCATTTGATTGGGGTGAATCGGCTTTGTGTATTGTGGCACCATACCCTCCTTCTTGAAAAGGTTCGTATCTGAGTTATCGAACTCTCCGCCCCATCAGAACGGATCACTCGTGTTTTCTTCCAAAATTGTTTTCCACCCACCGCACATAATCTTCAAAATTAGCCAGCCTCCGATTTGCTTTTCAGTAAATCGTTACCGTGAACCTGCTGTGATCATCGATCAGATGCATCACATATCGATTCCGCTCGAGTCGTCTCCTTCATCGGACCACACAATCGGTGTGATAATATCGAGAATCTGAACGGACTTTTCTCCACAATCGGGGGGGATTACGAGCACTACCCTCAGCACAACACTCAAAGGATTTTTAAATGCCAGTTGTTACCTTCCCGGTTGCCATATCGTCCTTTACCAGGCGTTCTACTGCCGCCCAGTCACGGTGACCGAGACGCCGATGCCTGAGTCCAGCAGTTGACTGTCTACTATCCACGACGAAAATCACTACCACTGAAAGCTACATTTTGGTTTTGCTTGGGCGGCTTTCTTTCGGTTGATATTTCTCGACGCTACTACAAGTGAAAGTCTGCAGGACAGTTCGAACAATTCTGAGTTTCCTTGCGCGATTTACTGAAAAGGTTCACTGCGCCGTACAGCCCAGCTCAAATTATCTGACGCACGAAGTCTAGCATTTCAATAGGCATCCCAACTGGACACTGAAACAGAACCTGGTTGCCACATCGCTCAGAATGCTGTGTGGCATTGGACGGACTCTTATCATAAACAGGCCTACAAGCAGTGTCAAATAACAGATCTTTTGTCATGGTGAGTATACACATTCGCAGTCAGTCAATCCCTATTTTCTCGCGAGTGCAGGTATGCAAACATGATGGGTGATTAATCTGCGCGATGTTAGATTGCACATTTAGGCGATCCTGCCAGGATAGATAAACATTGAACCTCTTCATGTTTTCAAAAAGTATCAAAACTCAACCGGTCAGTCCAGAATCACAATTCTTATGCTAAAATAAGCCTCCTGTCAAATTTTCAGCTAATTCGAATAAAATGCGGTGGCTCAAGTCGATTAAGTGTTTTGGGCAATTTTCAATTTTGAAAAAATCTAACGAGAGATATAAACGCAAAAACCATCGCAACAACCTCTATATGGAAAATTTTGGTGTGCTCTACAAGTCTTGTGAATATTGCGTGTTCCGTTCACGTTTTGGCCATGTTAAAGTGATTTTCAAGCTTTAAATGCATAAAACACTCTTCCCCGTAAAGTCGACACTAAATTCTTGAATTTAGACAAATCATTGCAAATTTATTATATTTCTTTTCCTCTTTTTCCCTGGATATTTGAGGTATTATAATTGCTAATGTTCGATTTACCGTTGAATTCTTAAAATCAGAAGCTGAACATTTGTCAATTTGCACGCTAGATTTCCTTAACAAATTATTCAGACAAAACATAAATCATCATAGATATTTGATGCTATACAAACGACTTCCAAATTTGGTTCTTTTCACCTATATGTCTGAATGCTTTCCATTTAGTGCGACGTAGTTAACAAGTGAAATTAAAGCTTTTTGTTCGAACAACTTGTTTGACGAAATCCAACGTCAAATTTGACAAATGTTCAGCTTCTGATTTTAAGAATTTAAAGTTAAATCGGACATTAGAGTTTACTCAAATGTCCAGATGAAAGGGAAAATAAATATTTTAAATTAGAAATGATTTGTCATAAATTAATTTTAAGCAACTGACTTTAGTAAAACGTGTTTTATCCACTTATAAGCTTGAAAATCACTTTAACATGATCAAAACATAAACAGAACGAATTCAATGTTCACAAGACTTGTAGAGCACATCAAAATCTTCCATATAGAGGTTTTTGCGAAGGTTTTGGCGTTTATATCTCTCGTTAGATTTTTTTAATTGAAAAAGCCCAAAACCTAAATCGACTTGAGCCACCTCGAAATTTTATCCGGATTAGCTGAAAGCAATAATAG
>NW_026943026.1:55287-129232 GCF_024139115.2 Armigeres subalbatus
CCCAACAATACGGGTATCGAACTTCTTGAAATTGCTTTTACTGTTTTAGGGCCACCAAATGTGCTGACCTCAGGGTTTCCATTCCAGGACAGCTTCCACGTAGGGGAAATTCTTTTCAATAGAATCCAAGAATAATGGGTATTAATTTTCTTGAAATAATCTAAGGGCCTTATTTCACTTCTTATTTTTTTGTATCTATAACACATTGATCTCTGTGACCCCAGTGGTCTTCCGGAAGTTCTGGAACACAAGAAGAATTGGTCGATTATTTCCTGCCCCAGTGAAATGAGACTGTTTCTAATCCGTTTATTGTAGCAATGTGAGTGCAAAATCACTCACTCCAATGGTGGCCACTAATGTGCTCATTTTTTGAATATCAATATGATGACCAGTAAGTTCCGGATCATCCGAAGAAGTTGCAAACTCCTAAATAATTTGCTTTAGAAAGCTGCCTGTTCAGAATATTCAAAGAAATGAATAATTCTGGGATTCCGCCCTAAAAAACTACGATTTCAAAAATTGCTTATTGTAGCATTATGAGAGCAAAATCATTGCAAGAACAACGAATTTTTGGGAAAACTTCCGGAGGGATTCCTGGATAAACTTCCGAATTGAATAAAATTGAAAATGAATTAAATACATTCCGTAAAGCCTTAAACACTTCAGTTTGTTTCTTACTAGAGTCATCCAACCTTGCTCGGGTTTGTACTTTTTTTTGCATTCTAACAGTACTGCAATTTCTCATTTTCAATGAGAGTTTCCATACGATTTTACATATCTGCTCTTTTCAATATCTATAGAAACGCAAAGGATGAATGACATGCTACAAAAATTTAAAACAAATATTTGCTCCGTGACAGGACATGAAAGTGTGTAACATCTGCTTTATAGTTGTGTCTATTACCAATTTTGAATCAGTGAATTAATGGAAAATGATTAATTTATCAACTAGTCACTATTCTCCGCAAATATCTATTGAAATATTTTAGAAATTTTTATTTTAAAGTTAAGTACAACATCCGTTTATGACTGCCCTCATGCGAAATTGATCAAAGAACCCACGATTCTTTCATTTGGTCGCCTTAAATAGAAAAAAGGCCTTTGCACTCTGTCTTATGACGATCACGACCTTTCCAGTGACCAGTGGGAAACTCCAAGTAACCATGTAGCTATATATGCTTGCAAATAATACAGCCATTACGACCGAAATAATACTTCATTACTTTGAAATGTTTAAATAAAACATAAGTAATGCATCGCGGCATTTGTAATGCTGAATCGATGCATCGTTGCTTGACAGCTGATGAATAAATGCATCTTTACATCGTTAAAACTTATCTAATGCAATTAGCATTTAATAGCTGATCTGTGATTAATTACCTGTTTCAATTAATGCTTGATGGTTACTTGGTGACACGCATCCCACTTTTTTTAGAAATTTCTTGATGTAACATGCACTGATTTGCACGCTACTTGATGGACTAGATGAAAAATTTAATAAGCTATTCAAAGACGTCATTAGAAGTAATTATGTTTTCATGAGAGTTACCAAAAAATCGATTTTGCCGAAAGATAGAAAATTTGAATTTTCAACTTGCAGGAGACTTGATCCCATATAGGGGAGAATTGAAATTGGTCTAATTCTTCATAGATCTGCCGTAATATCAGTCGTGCGAAAATTAAATATTGTTGGTTTTAAACAAGGCAAGTATTTTAGTTCTTGAATAGAGTAATAGTGTCAGATAGAATGTCTGCTATGGCAACAATTAAATTGGCATGGTGATGATGATTTATCTACAAACCATTCACTCCACTAAAAGACAATGGTCATATCACGACAACCATGATGTTCCTAAGAGGATCTTGTGATTGATACAGTTATGATACCAAAATGGATTGATCATACGAATTGCTTCAGTATGGCCGTCAATCGCTCTATTGACCAAATCGACTTTTAATATCTGTGATCAAGAATAGTTTGGAGTATAGCAATAAACCTGTAATATCACTAGAATGAGGCAGAGATGTATCATGATGCATTCCAGATTCAAAACATTTACTCAGAGCATGGTGTTCTGTCGGCTTTATTATTTAGAACATCAAGATAACATTTCAAGGATTGTTTACATCTCTAGAACATCGTTTTATTCATAATCATAACTTTGCTGAAGAAAGCTCCGCTCTATCTCTCAAAACCGAATTTGTAATTTGTAATTTTAGAATCTTATTATTCTTTCTTTCTTCTTATTACGCATCCCCCACCTGGGACAGAGGCCTCAGCAGTGTTCATTAACACTTCACAGCTATTAACTGCGAGGTTTCTAGCCAGGTTCATTTTTGCATTCGTATATCATGAGGCTACGATGATCTTTTTACCCAGGGAAGTCGAGACAATTTCCAATCTGAAAATTGCTAGACCGGCACCGTGAATCAGACCCAGCCACCCTCAGCATGGTATTGCTTTGTTCCTAACTTATCTTCGAATGTTTTGGAGAATTTTAGATTAAATTACTGGTGAATTTATCGAAAGAACAACTACGGCTATTTTCGATACGAATCCAAGAGAAATTCCAGTTGAACTGTTCAGAAGGAATTTTGAAGGAGTTCCTGGATGAATTTCCGAAGGAGTTCTGAAGGAATTCCTGAAGAAATCTAAATGTTCTTTAAAAATTGTCTTGATTCTCCTATCTCCATAAATTCTTTTGCAATTCGTTTCGAAAATTTCTCTAGTTTTTTTTTCAATTCCTTCATGGGTTCAATCTGATTTTTGTTCAATTGATTCGAAATTCTTCCTGGAACTAATTTAAAATTTCCTACAGGAATTCCTCCACAAAATTCACCAGAAGTTCTTTGTGAACTCCTCCAGAAATTTCCCCTAGCATTAATTTAAAAATAATCTATGGTACACATTTCAAGCTTGAATCTACAATACCAATACAGTCAACTTTCGTTCGTTGGGCTAAACCCGTAGCCCACTTAGTGGAAGGCTTTCATTAGTTGGGCTGAGATGTCAAAGCTGAAAACGTATTGTCTGTTTCCTTGGTAACAAAACGGCGACCATTTTTAGGCACTATCAAATCATCGCCAACATCTTTATTCTAAAATTATGTTAAGTTTTATTAGAAATAATGTCAATCGTTAAACAGGACAATTTTGGGAAATAATGTGATTATTGAGATTATAAAATTTTGTTCTGATTGATTGACAGATCTTATGCCATTTCTGCTGGCGACGATTTTGGCGTCAATTTGTTTTGACGATTTCAAATCGTCGCGGCCGATGTGGAAATTGATAATATTGATGGGCGCATCGATCGTTTGTTATTATCGGGATCGTTCAGAAACGTTCATAAGTTTTTCGATTCATAAAAGTTAAATTTATTATTTTGATTGTTGAACTTGTTTTCGATTTGTTTGGGTAGTATTTATTTACATAGTAAGTTTTATTTGCAAGGGTTTAATGGCGTATGATTACGTATCACTAGGTTGAAAAATGGATAACACAAGCAAAATGAGCAAAAACGAAAAATACCGTGTTGACATTAGTGGAAGAGTGCTCATAATAGAAGATTTTGAGTCTGGAGGTGAGAACGCACGATACGCTAGGAAAAAGTACGGTATAGGATCTTCTACTGTAACCAGTTATTCTGAAAAAGGAAATGATTCAGGCAGCGGAGAGAAATTAACCAATATGGGAAAACCGAAAGACTTTAAGGAGCAGAGGTTCCCTTTGCTGGAAGAAGCTCTCATGTCTGGATTCTCCAGCGCGACAGTCTAATATTCTGTTAACGGTGGAAATCCTGAAAACTAAAGCAGAGCTTTTGTTCAAGCCGTTGCAGGATAAAGGGCACTACGTCGTGCACAAATGTTCATCTTCAGGACGTGGATGCATCGCTTAAGCAGCGTCATTGGTTCTATTAGGAATTTGCCCCGCAGTGCGGAAATTTTTCTCGAGCAAGGCTTGGAACCAAAGGCATTGCTCGTGCTGACAATTGTACCAGTCATTACGATCTAGACGATCCTCTGCAAAAGTGATGACGGGCTGATTCAGGTTTTACCTTCCTCCAAATGTCACCTCTGAGTGTCAGCCAATGGACCAATCGGTTATCAATGAAGTGAAGCAGAGTACAAAAAAACTGATGTTGAACTGATCTTGGAAAACGAGGCATCTAACATTTGTAGATCGCTTGAAAAGTACCCCTTCAGCAGTGCATCACATGGTTGGCCTCTTCTTGGGATGAAATCTCCGCGAATACCATCCAGAATTCTTGGCGCTTAACCGATGGTTTACCGAACGATACTACCGACGAAGGGACGAACAGACGATGCGGAACACTCTTGCGAATATTGACAATTTTTCAGGGACGACCACATCTGACGAAGATATCGATCTTGGATGAAGGATCGAGTATATGACGCTGAACACTCAGATTGGGTCACCAGTGAAGTGTTTTCAGACGAGAAGATTTTGTCATCCGTCCTTCATAAGAGTCAACCAAAATGCACGAGGAATGGTTGGAAGAATCGACAGAGAACAGTAACAACTATATTCTGCTATAAATACAGAAGATCCAGTGGAGACGCAATTAAGTCCTTGATTGCGTAATTCGTTTAAAACACGATGCAGCAGAAGTTTGTCGTCGACGCTCTACGCACAAACTTATTGAAGCGGAAGGTAAAACGAACGTGTTGAATTTTGATATTGAATTGAAATTTCCGCTGTTTATTTTAATTATAGAATTTGTAATAAACTTGCTTTTAAATTGTTTTAATTTTTATTTGGTTATTCAAGTTGTACATCCCCGAACCAGCCCAGTTTTAACGAAGCCCTTATACATGCGCAAAAGAAATAAATTCGACTGCTCTCGACATTGGCTGACTATAGGACTGAAGAACAACTGACATCTGGCAATAATATAGCTGATAAAATTAGACTCCATAAGATGATGTCACCCACATGAATGATTATTTCGGATAACTACCCGAATTAAAACTATTTTAGAAGTACGTTATATCGGGAAAAATGTACGCTATATCGAGTGACTTTATATCGAGTGTACGTTATATCGGTACGTTCATGCTTGAATCACATCATAAAAATGACAAACAAAAAGGGCTTTTCCATTATAAATACTGCGAATCCTAAGACGAACCGATCAACCCGTTTTTGAGTTATATTGCTTCAATTTAATTTAAAAAATCAACAAAACTTTTAATTTTTAAAATCGATTTTTACGCTCGATTAGTCTTACACTTACAAAATCAGTGTCAATTGGCAAATGACTGTTGATCGGCTACAGACCATACCTATATTGATTTTTCAAATTTCTGGAGCACCAACCAGCAATAGTTTCACAATCGTCGCATAAATTCCAGAATAAGCTTCTCCCTCCTTATGTACTTGTATGATGAAATTGCACAAGCATTCAGATAAAAGTAGGGTCCTGTTGAAGCAAATGAAGACAGGTAAATCTCGTTCCATGATAGACCCACAGGAGGGTGCTCTTGCGACAATTTCCCACGGTTTTATGATTCCCTTTCCACGCAGTATACTCATTCCATGTTTCCTTTATTGCATATATACTGCAGTGGTAAAGTTTACATGGGGAACGTTTCTGGCCAGTTGATATTTTAGATTCAACAATTCAACAGAGTATTGTCAATTGATTGATAATTTTCCTTGATAAATATTCAAACATGCGTTTGCTTGCTGTATCCAATGCATAGTATCCAAATATTGTCCATCAAACAAGCCACAATCCTCGGTCACAATAATCGGTAGATCCACCAGTTTGTCACGTATCACTTTCACTCACCTGGAACGTCGTTAATCTCTTCAGTTTGCCTTGAGAACATTGGTAACGGTTTTTGTTGTTGTGGGTAATCGATTAGACTCGATTTGTTTGGCGCTCTCTTATAACTAATCACAGTCTTTTGGTTTCAATCAATTCCCAACGATAAACGAAAATTCACACATAACTTTTGAATAGACTTTCGCAGATTTTCAGTTTTGTGTGATAAAATTAAATAAATAAAAAACTTCTCAAAAACTCATTGCACTAAAAAACTTCCGAAAACAACATAAACTCAATTCCTAACGTTTCTTTCTTTCGTTCCTTTCATCGACCCGCACGGTTCGCGCCTTTCCATAACGGTCGTTTTCCGTTTCCTCTGCACGCTGCCTGAAATCTAATTCCGCACGTGAAGATGACGACAACGGCGACAATCTTCGCGTACGTTCCTTTCCGATGGTCTAACTCGTAATGAGGACCCCAGGTTCGAGTCTTACCGCGCAGACCCTCTTATGTTTTCTGCCACATATATTCTATACTCACACAACGATCGCATCATCATATCCTCCGGTTGCCGGTTGCGGTCGATGACTGCAGTCGAGCGTCGTCCCTCACTACTGGCAAGCACAAAAGGTCGAACCCTTCTTAAAACAGGTACAGTGCTTTCTTGTACGGTCGCAAATCTACTTATCCGGTTCATCCATGAGCGGAGCAGGAACTGCGTCGAAGGATATATAAGAAGAACTGCGCAGTATTATGGTAGCAGGAGCATTACCGCGGTACATACACAAGCGCTGGTGCTGCGGCATTTATCTGCAAAAGTGCGTTTCAAGTTCACCTTTAAAATAATGCATACTAAGAAGATTATGTATTTAGCTATGTTATAAGCACATTTTACCAAAAGTATTTTCGGGCTTTTGATTATGTTATGCTTAAATTAAAATAATATGCCTTCAATTCCTTCAAATGTGAATTTTATTCGAAAGGGATGCTCAACAATGGTCTTATGTTTGATAATCAAAACGTTAATATTTGTTTGTTATATTTTGATCACACTAAATATTACTCCTTCAATATTGGGTCACCAAGATATTCCAATATTAAACGATAATCAAACGTGAAATCTAATCCCAACGATAGGAGCTTTTAAATCAAGTACAACATTTTTGAAATCGCCAATATATAATTACTACTTTATGTGTAACATAAATATCTACCGTGAAGAAAACACAACAAACCGTAAACTGTACTTTTGGGAAGACTGTATGTCCTTGCGACTCGTGCCACTGCACAGGATTCCCTCATTTTTTTCCCTTCTACCAGGTATGTACCTATACATCATGAACTGGGTGTACGATGACCGTAACGTTAAATTATGAAAAACGTTCGTACTCGGCACACTCCGCTTTGACGAATACACATCTGATCGTAGTTAGTCAAGTAGGAAATATTGAAATTATAATGGCAATGATTATTCAGCTGAGCAGTGATGATGCGAATTTTCTTGCTTATAAAGGTAATAAAAAAACTCTGATTACTCCACCAAGCCAGAATGGAACCTGTTGAGAGTATTTCGGACAATGCAAAATTCCCAAAAGTGTGTCTACAAAATTTGTACACGTACACACACATACAAACATCATCTCAGTACATCTAGCTGAGTCGATTGGTATATAACACTATGGGTCTACGGCAGAGGCGCGGCCACGTTCCGAGACGTGGGTAGGGCAAAAACTGGATTATCGAATCTATAGAATACTATCATGGAATCTATCTATCTCGGGTTTTAAAAGATTTTTTGGACATCCTCAGATAAGTTATAAAACTCTCTATGACTATTGAGACAATTATTGGATGGTTCTATACAATTGCCACTAACTTCTAGGAATTCGAACCTTCAGAAATCTTCAGAAACATCGCTTCGATCTACTGGTAAATCTTATGATCGTCCAAGAATCTTTAAGAGTGTTCAGCCCTATTTACGGTATTTCCGAAATTTTAAGAGTAATGTTAATTTGAATCTCGAGCGTTTTTTCTATCTAACTTCTAAGATTTCATGCAAACGTAGGTATGTTTGTGATTTCTACACATTCCTATAAACTCTTAGAAGCTTTCAGAATTCTTCTTCTCATAGGCTTGCTACCAGACATCCGGATGTGTTACATCTCATGAACTGCTTCATATTCGCATATTTCTGCGATTGCTCTGTCACGCTTCCACGGGTCTTCCGATGACAATTGACCGCCAGTTAGGGTTCGTACTTGCTGGTGGTAGCACCTGGCAGTGTTGCCTTCTGACATCACTAGAGTGAGAGGGTGCGTCCTGTGGGGTCTGCCTAGGATGTGGTGGGGTGACAGTGGGCTCTGTTGAACTTCATAAAAAGCTGCATGTGTCCCCAAGCAGGCCCTATCAAAGCGACTGTGCCCTCAAAGCCTCTGCTGCCTACTCCTGGTGTGGGTGGGACTTTAAACAAATTTGACCCGACTGATCAGCGTCTGTCAACCAAGGAGGTGCTCCACAGCGTCTGTTCTGACATCCAGCGGCTGAGTATGAAATGCTATTCCCCGAAAGCTATACCTAAGATGGCAGCCCCATCCCGGTGGATAGGGAACCTTGGACCAACTTGCCAATGAGGCACGCCGCATGAAGCTTGAGATCCTGGGACTGAGTGAAGTCCGTTGGCCAGACTTTGGAGAACACAGAACGCCGTCGGACAAGTTCTGCTACTGGTTTACGAGGTGAACACGCTCCCCGGCATCGCGGAGTTGGCTTCCTACAGCGCTCAGGCTTACGCTATGAGTAGGAACCTATAAGTGAAAGGATTCGTTGCCAATTTAGAACGGGATCCGAAACACTATAATCCAATGTTATGCGCCAACCGATGCTGCCGATCGGCAAGACAAAGAACTTCTAAGTCAACTCAATGCCGTCGTAGATAGAATTCGAAGGGTGAATCAAGATCTGTTTGGGCGACTTCAGCGAAGATCGGATACAACTCGAACCATGAGCGCATTATGGGACGCCATGGTCTCGGAGAAATGAGCGAAAACGGACTGTTCGCAGAGTTTTGTAATAACGACATGGTGATCGGGATCGCTCTTCCCTCATCGACCGGTTCACAAGGTCACTGGGTCTCCCGTGACGGCTTTACAGTCAAATCGACCACATCTGCATCAGCCGAAAATGGAAACGGAGCCTTCTTGATGTACGGAATAAACGTAGTGCAATTCGCGTCGATCATCACCTCCTCATCGGCGAAAGCCGCTGCGCATTGCACGGATTCGTCGGCAGGAGGAAAGAGTTGAGACGATTCAACACACGCCGATTGGAAGATGCCACGGTGAAACGATCTGTGAAGAACTGGAGCTGCTGCAGATATTCCGGAAGGTGGCAGCGTGGAAGACCAATGGACCGTCACATCAGAATGCCTTCATCGCCACCAGCGAGAACAATCTTGGCGAACTGCGCACCCAGAGAAAACAATGGATCATCGATGAGACTTGGAGGAAGATAGAGGAGCGGAGAAAAGCCAAAGCCGCGATAGAGCGATCGAAAACCAGAGGAGCCAAAATCCTAGCCCGTCAACGATACGCGGCTCTTGAGAAGGAAGTAAAACGTTCATGTCGATGGGACAAGCGAGCGTTGGCGGACTCTCTGGCCGACGAAGGAGAGAGCCGCCGCAACCGGGGACATTCGCTTCCTCTACGATATCTCACGACGCTTAAGCGGGTGAAGATGAATGCAACGATGCCTGTGAAAGACGCGAATGGTCAGCTATTGACCGATCCACTGACCAGCTGGAACGCTGGTTCGAGCACTTCGAACAACTTTTCAAGGTGCCAGCCAGGCCTCACCACCTCGGCATGATCTGCCTAGGATCCGACGTATAACACGCGTCAATACCGAAGCTCCATCACTGCTATAGATTCAAACAGCCATCCAAAGCAAGAAATCGAATAAAGCCCAGGTTCGACCACATATCAGCCGAGGACTCGAGCCCCATGACATTCTCCTACTGCATCGTTTATTTCGTAATATCTGGACACCGCAACTTTCCGTCGACTGGATGCAAGGTATCTTGTGAAGGTGCCCAAAATGACCTGACTGTATGCGATAACTGGCGAGGCATTATGTTGCTGTGTACCGTTCTCAAAGTTCTGTGCAAAATTATCCTAGCCCGGATTCAGGAGAAGATCGATGCGACTCTCCGGCAGCATGCCGATTCCGTGCCGGAAGATCCTGTGGACCATATTGTCACGCTCCGCATCATTCTGGAGCAGGTCAAGAATTCAAGAGTCCCTTCACTTGGTATTCATTGACTACGAAAAACTTTCGACTCTCAATCACGAGAATATGTGGGCGCCCTGAGACGCAAGGGGTTCCTGAGAAAATCATCGGCTTCATCGAAGCACAGTACGAGCCTTTCGTGAGAATGCTGCACAATGGTCCTGTCCGACCCTATCCGGGTGCAGCTGGTGTGAGGCAAGGATGTATTCTATCACGTTGTTCCTCATCGTAATCGATGAAATTCTGGTAGATGCGATTGACCGTGAACCAAACCGCGGGCTGTTATGGCAGCCTATAACCATGGAGCACCTAAACGACTTCGAATTGGCGGATGACGTTGCACTCCTCGAACGGCGCTCCTGATATGGTAAACAAACGACCTGATCGACAACTCCTCCAGACTGATCATCAACAACCGCAAATCGTGCGCGATGAATGTTAAAGCCAAAGTGGTCCTGGTGGAAGAGCAATTTTTCTTCCGCCAGCTAATCGACATGACCTTTTAAAGTTGACGGTGTCCGATACCGTCATGATATAAGATCAGTCAAATACCAAATTTTATCACTGGCGATCAATGATTATGATGATAGAACAATCAGATTTATAAATTCAAGTTCAGGAAATTCTAGAATCTGAGTTCAGTTGATTGCCGATTATCTAATATTACAAATTTAGAGTTTTGATCTGTCTGTCCGAGCGACGTTCAGCGATGGGTGGTTGCTGTAGATAGTTTCCACAGAGGTGGCGTCTTCATTGATTTTATACAAAGAAGGTTGATCCGACTATCCGAAATAAACTTTATTCAAAGTGCAAAACTCAATCGTTAATAGCGAATTTGATAGCGCGTCGGAGGAGATGATGTAGTGAATTTTAATGGATGGAATCACTAACAACAAACTACCACGCCAAACCGATGCCACCGAAACAGTCAATTTTCAATTAACTCTTTCTTTTCGTAAAATATTGGTCCTGAGAAGAACCAATTTTCTTTTCCCAAAGTTCCTTTCCAACTAACTGACACCACAATTTGTAATAAATTTTCAGCATCGGCACTGGCGTGCAGGATCGCCACAGTGCTTTATTTTATGATCAACCTTTTCTTCATATGAAATTCTGGTTCGTTGAGGTTGAATGATCTGCACAACACATCGAGCACCACCACCAATGCGATGGATTTTCTTTGAAAATGTTATTAGCGCCTCCGTGATGCTGTATCTGCTCCGCTGCGATCGCTTTGATGCGTCTGCTCTGCGTTTGATAATAAATATTTAAAAATCAGTATTTTCATATAAATACAAAGAAGCGTTGACTCATCCTTGATCGAATGGTCCAAAAATTGAAAATCCATCGAGAAACGGCTTAGATATTAAAGTTTAAAGTCTATCATATTTTCGTGACGGTCCCCGATTTTCGCAATCGTAAAGTGTACCCCAATATAGAAAACACAGACGTAGTCCTACGTCAAAAATGTTCTCATTATTGCATGATCTGGCTTATCTCTAAAATAAAAATAAATATTTTGAAAATAAGGATGATGATTTTGATTTTATTCACTATTTAGTTGATTTGTTTTCAAGGAAAATTAATAAATACAATCTTTTTTACAATTATAGTTATACATAAATTAATAGTGTACAATCTATTTACAATCATAGATACATAGATCAAGGATAACACAATCCAGATAGAACTGTGTCTGTAATCGATGAAGTAAGCATTCGAGGGAAGTAAATGAGCGAATACGCTTGCGTTTATAACCAGCGCTTATTGCATCCTATAGGCATGACAATTTATTGCTATCGACTTCTGCGCACGAGACTGTTCGATTGCGTATAATATTAATAATGTGGAGTTCTGTTCTGTCTTGCATCTGCCTGATTCCAGACGATTGTGGTACTAGCTGGATACCGTCCAAAAGAGAGACGGTATTTCGGAGGGAACCGCATTGCAAAAGACGGAATACAACACAATGGACAACATAAATGATGTTTTATGTAACTGAGGGTACGAATCAGCTGGTAGCATACTTGAGCGCGCACCGATACTGCAGTAGGTGTTAATCGATCATGCTCACGTTTCGCAACAACCGTAACATTCAAATTTAAAAATTGCTGCAAATCTCAAGAAAAGACTATTTTATGAAAATAAATCCTAAACATTTTCTCCAGAGACCCATGTGTTCGATATGCTTTCTGCTCTAGAATACTTGAATATCAACTCAACTATTTAATTCTCGATCCTTTAGCATTTCATTCAATGTACATTCGTTTTTATTTTAATCATTTCTAAAAACCCTTCTTCCTCCTCCTCTTCTTCTTCTTGGCTCTACATTCCAACTGGAACATGGCCTGCTTTTAAACTCAGTATTTCCTCAGTTATGATTTGAAAGCTTTTCTATGTCCGCCATGAATATGTATCTTGTGTGGCAAGTACAATGGATACACCATGCCTGCAGGGACTAGGGAGTCGAGAATGTTTCCACCCGAAAACATTTTAGACCAACGAGAATCTAACTCATCATCTCCAATTGGCGGATACGCCTTTGCTCATAAGCCTACTGAAGACCCCAAAATTCTAAAACAATATTTTCTCATTTCTTTATATCTATAAATTTTGTTAAACGTTGTTCAAAGTTTTATATATTGTTATCCTTTTGGTCCGTACAGATGTTTGGAAACATCCTGGTTTTCAAGCAACGAACATTTTGTATCAATAATTCAGTCAAGAATGAATTAGATACTTATTTTGCCTTCAACACATACATGTATTTTTACCTCGAAAATTTTGTTTTGTAATATAAATTCTGAAAGTTGCATTTCTAAAAAAACCAGTGTCGTTGCCAATCTTTGAGAATCACTAACATCGTGGAAATATCCCAGTTAGGGTGCGATGCCAGTATTAAAAGAAAAGGAAATATGAACGAATGCTAAATACTTCAATGTGAAATTTTACTTATTGTGAGTGATTTAAATACAACACTATTTTCTAAAAATTTCACTTTTGTTTATAAATCATGTTAGTTATTTTTGTTTCCAAAGTAAATAATAATTCACCAAATTTATCAGAAAAGTTGCAGAAAACCAAATTCCTAGACATGCTACATAAATCTCATAAATCTACAAACCAATGAACACTTTCAAACCGTCAGTAAGGTACTGAATATTTTTTATATAGGGCGCAAAAAAATAGATACGAAAGGACAAAGAGCTTCACAGGATTCTACTCTTGCAGAATGACGATCATAGAAGTAATAATTTGCTAGCGCAGGTAAAAGTGACAAAATCCTACATGCGGAGCGCAAATAGAACAGTGAATATCGTTTTTTGTTCCTCCTTCTAGGGGTTTGCTCGTCGCCCTTATTGAGACTGGAAAGTAAATAGGCAAAACGCGAAGAAGATAATGTTGCGAAAGCCGGATTTGTTGTTTTTTTCTTCAGTTTTTCTTAGCCAATTTCATTCAGAATCGCGATAATGCGTTTGAACCGGGATCAAAGCGGGATAAAGCGGAAGGCTGACCGGTTTAAATGTCTTGTCTTCTTCTACGATTCAATCCAAACGTAATGTACTTACAGGAAAAAGGAGGATCCGCTTATGTACATTTAAATCTCCTTCGTATCTTTTGTAGACTTATGCTGCATATTTTTCGCGGTGGTTCAGAATCACCAACTGTTTATCCAAAGTCGTGTCTGTACAGTGAATTTGTCACTCCACGATTTTGTCTATACCTGTCTATACCCATTGGCGTAAATAAGGGGGGCCGGGGGGGAGGGGTTCTGGCCCCCTATTGGACCTACTTGTGCCCCCCCCATATTTCCTACATATTTTTTGTTGCGTTATCACATCTATGACCATTTGTTCAGCAAAGCATCGAAATATTTAAGTTGGACCACCGGGAACATTTTCTCGATTTTTAAGCTAAAATCAATGCCGCTTCTAATTCAGTTGCTAGCTTAAAATAATAAATTTGTTCTGCATTTGTTTGACTAGTATCCTGGTCGCAGAAACATAAAAACATAATTGTATTAAGATATAAATATTTCTGTTCTATTAAACTACCATCCGCTTCAAAAAAGACTGAAGCAACTACATCAAAATGAGCACATGTACACAAATCCGGTCAATGAAATTTTGAACGACCATTCTTTCGAAAATCTTCGAGTTAATCGCAAGGTATGCCGCACGCAAAACAGTTCTAGATTGCTTTGAGAATAGGTCGTATGTGCAAAAGAGAGATTCTCTTTGTTCACGCTCTCTTTCGCTAATAGATCGGCAAGTTTAGCATTTTCTGCAACATTTTCACTTTAGTACGCTAGACAAAGTTATTGTCTTTATATATCTGCCAAAAAATCCAACATAAATTTGTGTATAGCTTTGTAATAATCGAAAGAGAATGTAACCGAAGAGAGGCTGTTTTTTGCACATACGACCTATTCTCAAAGCACTCTAGAGTTGATCAAATTCCTATGGAGCTTTTTGCTCTCGCTATATAATTCTGGCACAGAAAGATATAAAATTATAAAACTTAAGAATCTTTGTTACAATGACAGAAAAATCAACAACGCATTCCATTGAAAGTATTAGGACAAAACTTAGGCAACCTTCGCACTCACAACAGAGATTGCATTAACACGTACGTCCCCAACCCCCATTTTACGACAAAACTCAAAATTCAAAACCATGCAGCTCAGCCAATTTCTAACGGATTTTCAAGCAATCTTCTGCAATCGATCACAAAATTCCTATAGTTTTAGGAACCGAGGTCAATTTTTGTCCAATGGCCATGGTTGCGGATATATTCCGGGGAGTACTGGGGTTACCTCCCTCCCGGAAAAAATGGTCACTGGCAGATCGGCTTCGAAATCCATCGTGCGACATGTCAAACTTCATGATTTTGCAAAACAAGTACACTGGAGTACATTTCGGCGATTTTCGATCGAATTGGCCACCCTCCGGGTACTTCCAGGGCCTGGTTCCCTTGGGGAAGTGGCCAATTTTCATTCGCTCTTGGAACCCATCTTGCGACATATCAAACTTCATGATTTTGCAAAACAAGTACACTGGAGTACATTTCGGCGATTTTAGATCGAATTGACCACTATCCGGGTACTTCCAGGGCCTGGTTCCCTTGGGGAAGTGGCCAATTTTCATTCGCTCTTGGAACCCATCTTGCGACATATCAAACTTCATGATTTTGCAAAACAAGTACACTGGAGTACATTTCGGCGATTTTCGATCGAATTGGCCACCCTCCGGGTACTTCCAGGGCCTGGTTCCCTTGGGGAAGTAGCAAACTTTCATTCGCTCTTGGGACCCATCTTGCGACATGTCAAACTTTATGATTTTGCAAAACAAGTACACTGGAGTACATTTCGGCGATTTTCGATCGAGTTGGCCACCCTCCGAGTACTTCCAGGGCCTGGTTCCCTTGGGGAAGTGGCCAATTTTTGTTCAATCTTAGAACCCATCTTGCGACATGTCAAACTTCATGATTTTGCAAAGCAAGTACGGTGATTTTCGATCGAATTGGCCACCCTCCGGGTACTTCCAGGTAGGCATGTGCGCTGATTGAAATTTTACCGGCAGTGGCGTGATAGATCATTTTCAGGCAGCGGCGGCGACGTCACGCCGTTGGTGATCAGCGGTGGCGTGGATCGGCGTGAACCAGTTTCAAGCGCCAAAATTTCTTCAAAAGTTCATCAAGGAATTCTTCCAGAAGTTCCTCCACTAGATTTTTTAAAAGATCGTCAAGAAATTCCTTTGGACATTCCTCCGTAAGTGCCTCTGGGAAGCTCCTCCAGAAACTCCTCCCGGATTTCGCCTGGAAGTTCCTTGATGAATTCCTCCAGGAATTCATCTGGAAGTTCCTCCAGGAATTCCTCCGGGAATTCCTCCGGAAGTTTCTCAAGGAATTCCCCCGGAAGTTTCTCCATGAACTCTTCCGGAAGTTCCTCCAGCAATTTCTATGGAAGTTCCTCCAGGAATTTCTTCGAAACTTCCTCCAGGAATTTCTCCGTAAAATTGGAATCGGCCACCTGGAATTCCAGGAATTTCTGGAGGAATTCCTGGAGGAACTGCTGGAGGAATTCCTGGAGGAACTTTCGGAGGAACTTCCGGAAGAATTCCTGGTGGAACTTCCGGAGGAATTCCTGGTGGAACTTCCGGAGGAATTCCTGGAGGAACTTCCGGAGGAATTCCTGGAGGAACTTCCGGAGGAATTCCTGGAGGAACTTCCGGAGGAATTCCTGGAGGAACTTCCGGAGGAATTCCTGGAGGAACTTCCGGAGGAATTCCTGGAGGAACATCCGGAGGAATTCCTGGAGGAACTTCCGGAGGAATTCCTGGAGGAACTTCCGGAGGAATTCCTGGAGGAACTTCCGGAGGAATTCCTGGAGGAACTTCCGGAGGAATTCCTGGAGGAACTTCCGGAGGAATTCCTGGAGGAACTTCGGAGGAATTCCTGGAGGAACTTCCGGAGGAATTCCTGGAGGAACTCCGGAGGAATTCCTGGAGGAACTTCCGGAGGAATTCCTGGAGGAACTTCCGGAGGAATTCCTGGAGGAACTTCCGGAGGAATTCCTGGAGGAACTTCCGGAGGAATTCCTGGAGGAACTTCCGGAGGAATTCCTGGAGGAACTTCCGGAGGAATTCCTGGAGGAACTTCCGGAGGAATTCCTGGAGGAACTTCCGGAGAAATTCCCGGAGGAACTTCCGGAGGAATTCCTGGAGGAACTTCCGGAGGAATTCCTGGAGGAACTTCCGGAGGAATTCCTGGAGGAACTTCCGGAGGAATTCCTGGAGGAACCTCCGGAGGATTTCCTGGAGAAACTTCCGGAGGAATTCCCGAAGGAACTTCCGGAGGAATTCCCGAAGGAACTTCCGGAGGAATTCCCGAAGGAACTTCCGGAGGAATTCCCGAAGGAACTTCCGGAGGAGTTCCTAGAGGAACTTCCGGAGGAATTCCTGGAGGAACTTCCGGAGGAATTCCTTCAGGAACTTCCGGAGGAATTCCTTCAGGAACTTCCGGAGGAATTCCTTCAGGAACTTCCGGAGGAATTCCTTCAGGAACTTCCGGAGGAATTCCTGGAGGAACTTCCGAAGCAATTCCTGGAGGAACTTCCGGAGAAATTCCTGGAAGATTTTCCGGAGGAATTCCTGGAGGAACTTCCGGAGGAACTTCCGGAGGAATTCCTGGAGGAACTTCCGGAGGAATTCCTGGAGGAACTTCTGGAGGAATTCCTGGAGGAACTTCCGGAGGATTTCCTGGAGCAACTTCCGGAGGAATTCCCGGAGGAACTTCCGGAGGAATTCCCGAAGGAACTTCCGGAGGAATTCCCGAAGGAACTTCCGGAGGAGTTCCTAGAGAAACTTCCGGAGGAATTCCTGGAGGAACTTCCGGAGGAGTTCCTAGAGGAACTTCTGGAGGAATTCCTAGAGGAACTTCCGGAGGAATTCGTAGAGGAACTTCTGGAGGAATTCCTGGAGTAATTCTTGGAGAAGCTTCCTGAAGGAACTTCCAGACGATATCCGGGAGGAGTATCTGGAAGAATTTCCCAGAGGCACTTATAGAGGAATATCTGGAGGAATGTCCAAAGGAATTTTTCAACGATCTTTTAAAAAAACTCGTGGAGGAACTTCTGGAAGAATTTCTGGAGGAACTTCTGGAAGAATTTCTAGAGGAACTTCTGGAAGAATTTCTGGAGGAACTTCTGAATAAATTTTGGCGCTTGAAACTGGTTCACGCGGATCCACTCCGCCGCCAATCACCAACGGCGTGACGCCGCTGGCTGAAAATGATCTATCACGCCACTGCCGGTTAAATTTCAATCAGCGCACAGGTCTACCTGGAAGTACCCGGAAGGTGGCCAATTCGATCGAAAATCACCTAAATGGACTCCAGTGTACTTGTTTTGCAAAATCATGAAGTTTGACATGTCGCAAGATGGGTTCCAAGAGCGAATGCAAATTGGCCACTTGCTAAAGGGAATCAGGCCCTGCTTCCGTCGGGTACTTCCCGGAGGGTGGTCAATTCGATCGAAAATCGCCGAAACGTACTCCAGTGTACTTGTTTTGCAAAATCATGAAGTTTGACATGTCGCAAGATGGGTTCCAAGATTGAACGAAAATTGGCCACTTGCCCAAGGGAACCAGGCCCTGGAAGTACCTGGAAGGTGGCCAATTCGATCGAAAATCGCCGAAATGTACTCCACTGTACTTGTTTTGCAAAATCATGAAGTTTGATATGTCGCAAGATGGGTTCCAAGATTGAATGAAAATTGGCCACTTACCCAAGGGAACCAGGCCCTGGAAGTACCCGGAGGGTGGCCAATTCGATCGAAAATCGCCTAAATGTAGTCCAGTGTACTTGTTTTGCAAAATCATGAAGTTTGATATGTCGCAAGATGGGTTCCAAGAGCGAATGAAAATTGGCCACTTCCCCAAGGGAACCAGGCCCTGGAAGTACCGGGAGGGTGGCCAATTCGATAGAAAATCGCCGAAATGTACTCCACTGTACTTGTTTTGCAAAATCATGAAGTTTGACATGTCGCAAGATGGGTTCCAAGATTGAACGAAAATTGGCCACTTCCCCAAGGGAACCAGGCCCTGGAAGTACCCGGAGGATGACCAATTTGATCGAAAATCGCCTAAATGTAGTCCAGTGTACTTGTTTTGCAAAATCATGAAGTTTGATATGTCGCAAGATGGGTTCCAAGAGCGAATGAAAATTGGCCACTTCCCCAAGGGAACTAGGCCCTGGAAGTACCCGGAGGGTGGCCAATTCGATCGAAAATCGCCGAAATGTCCTCCACTGTACTTGTTTTGCAAAATCATGAAGTTTGATATGTCGCAAGATGGGTTCCAAGATTGAACGAAAATTGGCCACTTCCCCAAGGGAACTAGGCCCTGGAAGTACCCGGAGGCTGGCCAATTCGATCTAAAATCGCCGAAATGTCCTCCAGTGTACTTGTTTTGCAAAATCATGAAGTTTGATATGTCGCAAGATGGGTTCCAAGAGCGAATGAAAATTGGCCACTTCCCCAAGGGAACCAGGCCCTGGAAGTACCTGGAGGGTGGCCAATTCGATCGAAAATCGCCGAAATGTCCTCCACTGTACTTGTTTTGCAAAATCATGAAGTTTGACATGTCGCACGATGGATTTCGAAGCCGATCTGCCAGTGACCATTTTTTCCGGGAGGGAGGTAACCCCAGTACTCCCCGGAATATATCCGGAACCATGGCCATTGGACAAAAATTTACTTCGGTTCCTAAAACTATAGGAATTTTGTGATCGATTCCAGAAGATTGCTTGAAAATCCGTTAGAAATTGGCTGAGCTGCGTGGTTTTGAATTTTGAGTTTTGTCGTAAAATGGGGGTTGGGGACGTACGTGTTAAAATTACATCCCACCAGCTGGTGCCATGCCCCCCCCTAGACCGAGACTCTAGTTACGCCTATGTCTATACCCCTGATTTTATCACGTTTTCGACCCGTTTTTTGTCATTAGAAAAATTATATGGTTTGTGTACAAGACACGACCACGCGACGTAAACTACGTAAAACAGTTTGGTGAAATTAAGAATCTAGCAAGTCCCATCATTCATAAATATTACAAAATTGCTATTTTGATTACTTATGAGACAACACTGGTTTCGATCAATATTCAAAACATGAAGTTTGTTAAATAGGACAATTTGAAATTTACTTTTTGAAAGTAACTGATATATTTATGTAATTCAGCCAAATTTGTTAAATTCCAAAAATATGTATAATATGAGAAGTTTATAGTTTTGTTTGTTCAATTTGTTTGGGTTTTTACTTCAAAAAATACAATTTCATTGTTTTTTTTTTCGAAAAATCTTATAAATTAGCTTAACTAAATTTGGGTATTTCTATTGCAAATAATAATTTGTTAAGTTAAATTGCAATCTTTAGTGTATTTAACCTTTAAAATGTCAGTAATCAAGTATAATTACCGTCAAATCGCTAAAGGCGCACCTCGGTGAACAAAGCGCACTCGTGATTTCAAGACAAAATTTTCAAAACGACTTATCTGCTTTTGTAAACAAAGATTCAAACGACAATTTGGCGAATCTGATAGCTCTCCCACGCAAACCAACACCATCAACAGGTAGCGGAATCCTTCACCTACCTATTGGTGATGTTGGTTTGCGTGGGAGAGTTATCAGATTCGTCAAATCGTCGTTTGGATCTTTGTTTACAAAAGCAGATAAGTCGTTTTGAAAATTTTGTCTTGATTTAATATATTCTCATCTTCCACCAAAGAGTAATTTTGGGACGCTAAATTCATTTTGAGGTTAGAATGAATTATTGGCAGTGGCTGATTTTCTACTCGCCGCTTCCACATCCAGGCGCTATCGTATATGCGCAAATAGCCAGCATGAGTTAACCGCCAGAAATTTGTATGGCGAAAGACATCTAACGCGGGTTCTCTCAAAATTAGGAACTTTTCATGAAAAACTATTTGGTACCGGTTATGTAGGAAGGTGTCCGCCACTACGCCTACCAAATATTTTTTCGATGAAGGGGCTTAATTTTGAGAAATCGAACCTTAGATGCCTTTCGCCATACTGATTTCAGAAAGTTAACTCCTAGTGTGCCGCTGTAATTACGCTCAAAGCAGGCGATTCATTGTTATCCAACATATACTATGCTACTCGAGTACTTCTGGAGGCGCAAGCCTTAGGGTCTGAAGCATTAACAGCGTCCTCATTTTACATTGATGCAGTCAACTTTAAGCTTTAGAGCAGCTAGGAACAAATCACCACCTTAACCACCGGAAAGTAGACCAAAAATAGGTTCCAATACATGATACCAGATCGTTCCGAATCGTTCCCGAAATAACTTTAGTCAAATTTTCTTTTTCCATACAAATTTGTTCGGTAGATGCTTTACAGCATTAACTTCAACAAGCCACCAAAAATTAAATTTACAAGCTATAATAATCAAATTTTGAAGTTCATTTAATATATGTGTGAAGTTAAAAAAATTCACGTTTTACGTAAAGAACAAAAACTTTTTTGAGTTTTAATCCGGGTTTCCGCCATTGCATTGTGTGTCGTCATCGCCATTTGCATTTTGAATAAAATTAGTTTCGGATAAAAAATCTCTTCTATAAAATTTTGGTTTTAAAAAGAACCGATTAACCTTCGATAATGTGCAATTCCAATTCATAATCTTGTTAGAAGATTTTATTGAACGCCAAGAGTGTGCTGGTCACTAGTGGAAAACTCTGGCACTTTGGAAAAATCCTCTCAGCTTAACAACATTTTTCCAAGATAATGATGGTCATCAAAAGAATCGATTAACTTTAAATGACTCCAATCACTATCAGCAATTACCGCAGCTCCACCATTGACGAGGCGACCAACATCAACGCGGCAGCCGTTGTCGCTTGGACTGCAACCGGACGAAATTTTCACTCCCGTGAGGCTGCCGTCCCGGCCGTCGTTCTACCATCGTTGACTGCCGCCTATCGCTGTGGGATGCCTTTGTCGCTGGGATTCAGCCGCCATGATCCACTCTCCGCCCGACAAGCGCCTCCAATGCTGGTTCAAGGCTACAAATGAAGCATCGTGTCCACTCTCGAACGAAAACGACGCGCGATTCCGAGACACGAGTCTTTTATGCAATGGAGCGATGGGCGAAAAGGACCGTAACTTATAACAAACTGATGTCCGTGTTGGGGATGCAGGATTATTGATTGGGTCTTAATTTTTACTGGGTTTAGAAATAATTTAAATTTCCAATAGTTTAACGTTGATAATCAAAAGTTTCAATAAAATTTGAAAATTGGTGGAGAGTTTTCGAGGCTTTTGATATACTATTATACTATTCATATGACTGTATTTACTCCAGCTACTCTCGCCGACGCACGCTTGTGATCCCACTTCCGACATCAAACTTCTGCCATCGCCTTACGATTATATTTTGTGCTTTTGAGATGCAATTTTCACGATTGAGATCCTTTAGATGCGATCTTTATGATTGAATTTTCGGATGTGTTTCGCACTTTGTACATAATTACAAATAACAGCAACCAAACGATTGCTTGAAGCTTGCGAAAAAATTTCACTTGTTGCTGACAATAACAACTAGATGATTTCCTTTTTGCCTTTCTCGTACAACGAAGTTGTACCGAAAGGCTATCATTTCACTCCGAAAACGAACTTTTTATAGAAGTCTCTGAGACCCATAGTGTTATATACCAATCGACTCAGCTCGACAAACTGAGCACATGTCTGTCTGTCCGTGTGTATGTATGTGTGTGCACAAAAGCTGTAAAAACATTAGACAACTTTTCGTATAGTAATCCTTAACCGATTTTCTCGCAACAAGTTTTATTCGCCAGGGGACAAAGCCTATTGAATTTGATAACGATCGGTTATTGCGTTTACAAGTTATGAAGTAAATGGTACATTGGACCATATAAACTCATATAAGGTTGGTGTCTTCACTAAATGCGAGAAAGGCATCACCAACGCTAGGTGGATTAATGTGAATTTACTCTCAGTCAAACCTACTTTCTCTCATGTAAAATTTATTGCTTTCAAATCACTAGCTCAACAGAAGCCAGCCGTTAGTCCGACTCTTGCGAGAAAATGGCACTCGACTGCTGCTGACGCCGATGACCCAAGACGATTTCCATCATGTTGAATTTTCAGCCGCAACCTTGTCGTTGGAAGCCCCATCGATGGAAACAAATTTTCTGCAGCAAGAACGCCGACGACCACCACCGTTGGAGCCGCTTCTCACGAAATTTCGACCAAATGAAGCGCACATATGCTGATGCTGGGACCGCTCTACCCTCTCCGCGATATATCGAACGAAATGGCTCACGCGCGTGGGAAAGCAGCTTTCATGTAAGCAATAAAGTAAAACATGTAGCCACGCCCCTTCGAAGAGTGTTATGGTTGCAAATAATATTTGCACTCATACCGATAACAAAGAGGCGGGACTAATGGGCTTACTTTATTGATTACAAGAAAAGAAAAGATTCAAGCTGTCGCGGAGAACGATCCCACGGCGGTCGTCGGTGAATTGTTGCAACGTCAACCCTTTTCAGTAAGAATCTTGCGTCAAAATTCCACTTTTCGCCGACGACAGCCGAAGCGATAATTTACCGGCTGAAACGCCTTCCATCCATGCCAATCAAAAGTTTATTGCAGCGTCTTTCTCCGAAGGGTACCTATGATTCGCTGATTCTTTACGACTGAATTGTCTGCCGTTGACCAGCGATTGTGAAGAGAATTAATTTCCGCCTAGGGCTGAAAGTCTCCTTAACAAAGACAAAAAAAAAATTTCCGATCAACTTACTCTAGAACATTTTGGTGATTTTCCAAAGAACCGATAAATTATCTTCAATAGTGTGTATTAATAAACACTCATAGCGACAGAACCAAAGTCGAAATCTTGCGTGAAAACTTCACTTTCTACCGACGATAGTGAAAAAAAATCTGTAGCCAACATTAATACTGACGCCATAGAATTTTCTTCAGTCATAATGCGAATCAATGAATTATTGGCAGAGGCTGATTTTCTACTCGCCGCTTCCACATCCAGGCGCTATCGTATATGCGCAAATAGCCAGCATGAGTTAACCGCCAGAAATTTGTATGGCGAAAGACATCTAACGCGGGTTTTCTCAAAATTAGGAACATTTCATGAAAAACTATTTGGTACCGGTTATGTAGGATGGTGTCCGCTACTACGCCTACCAAATATTTTTTCGATGAAGGTGCTTAATTTTGAGAAATCGTACCTTAGATGCCTTTCGCCATACTGATTTCAGAAAGTTAACTCCTAGTGTGCCGCTGTAATTACGCTCAAAGCAGGCGATTCATCATTTGGTGAAACGGTGAACGGTGTAGTTTGTTTCTGCAGTGCAGTGATAAATAAAAATCAATTAACGTGTGAAATTGATCAAGTGCCGCGGGAAATACATTTCCTTTGCGTGCCCAAGTGTTTTCTGCATCGAAATAACTAGCCGACAGGTTGTCGCTGCTGGTTATTTTCGTTTAGTTGTGGATTTTCTGCCCCAGCAGCAGCTGGCGGCCGGTAACATTTTTGCGCCTTTATTGTTTCTTTGTGTTTTGTGTCGTCTGCATTGGTACCGTTTGAGCTGTGTGAAGGTAGTAGCGAGATGGTTGAGTGCAGTGAGTGCGGTATGGGGGTCCTGCCCAGCGATTTGCCTATGAGTTGTTCAGGTTGTGGTTACGCTAAAGTGTACCACTACAAGTGCACTTCCATGACCAAACCATTGGCAAAGCTGGTCACGGAGAATGTAAATGTTGTGTTCAAGTGTGATCAATGTTTATCAAGTTAGTGTTGTGGCGAGCAGAATATTCTGTTCTCGAACACACAAAAGTTGGAAGAAGAGATGAAGAAGATTTCTTCACTCTCTGATTCGATCGGTGGTATTCGAGACAATATTGCTGCTCAGATAAACATCGCGTTGAAAGACAGGATGGAGCAATTGGGGAAAAAGGTACAAAATGCCTTAGACAATGCAGTCTCTGGTTTCGGATTTAATTGGAAATGAGTTGGAAAATATGAAAGGTTCATTTTTACAATTTGATGCACGCAGTAAAGTAGATGCAATGAATGTAATGCAAGGTTCATCTCGTTCGACTTCGGAGTCGGCACTTAATCCCAGAGGTAAAAAGCGAAAGGTTCAGGAAGCAGACGACGCGTCTGATGATGTTTTAATGAAAAGGTTAGTTTCGCGGATATTGTTAAGAAGAAGTGCACTGGGATGAAAAGTAATAGTAGTAATAAAACTAAGACAAAAGTACGACCGCTAATGATGTGAAGGTTGTTCGTAAGGCTCGTCCGGTTATAGTGATAAAACCGAAAGAGTCCAACCAGAGAAGCGATGATACTCGGAAATTTTTGACTACCAAATTAGATCCAAAACACACAAAATCAGTAACTTTAGAAACGGGAAAAACGGCTCTATTATTGCTGAGTGTGCAACAGGATATAGTATTAATGTTGTGAAAGAAGGCATTCAAAGCGAGTTGGGTGAAAATTACAATGCTGTTGTTCCTCATCGGTGCCAAGGTTAAAAGTGATGGGCATGAGCGAGCTTTCCTTCCGATGACTTCATTCAGATTTTAAAAGATCAGAATGAAGACATCGCTATCAATGATGTAAAAGTAATACGGGTGTTTGAAAATCCTCGTTTCAAATACAACAAGTACAACGTTGTGATTGAAATCGATAAAGACAGTCATAGCTGTTTGTTGACCGCGAAGAAAGTAAATATAAGGTTTGATCGGTGCCTTGTTGTTCCTGAGATTAGTATTCTTAGGTGTTTCCAATGTGGAGAATTTGGGCACATGAGCACAGATTGCAAAAACGCTATCGCGTGCTCTAAGTGCAGTGGACCTCACAAGACATCTGAATGCACGTCATCTGTATTGAAATGTGTTAATTGTATAAAATGAATCAAGAACGTAAAATGAATTTGGACGTTAAACACGGAGCATTCAGTACTGAATGCAAAGTGTATAAAAGATTAGTTGATCGCAAAAAGAGCAGCTTGCATTTCAAATGAATAGCAACCAAGTTCTAGTATGAATGTAAATAAATTCGATATTTTGTATTTGAACATTGCAGGTCTCTACAAACTACGTTGCATTACGTCAGCTTGTAGAAGATAAACGTCCATTTTAGTCTTTTTATCTGAAACGCATATCGTTGACAGTGATTCTTTCTGAACAGTACAGTATCCCGGGTTACAGTGTAGCTGCTTGTTTATCACATTCAAGACACACTGGCGGTGTTGCTATTTATGTCAAAGAATCGGTTCAATTCAAGCTTCAATTGAACGAAGTTTGTGATGGTAACTGGTTCTTAGGCATTGCAGTTGAACGTGGCATGAAGATGGGTAACTATGGAGTTTTATATCACTCTCCCAGTTCAAATGACCAGCGATTTGTTGAAATTTTGGAGAACTGGTTGGAGATGTTCATAGATCCTAGTAAATTAAATATACTCGCTGGCGATTTTAATATCAATTGGTGTGACATCCATAATTCGAATCATTTGAAACGGTTAGCAGACTTTTTGATTTGAAACAAAAGGTCTTCGATTACACACGTATTTCTCAGCACAGTAGAACTTTAATTGATCATGTATATTCTAATTTCGATTCCGTTAGTACGGTAACGATTTGTGATTTGAAAATAACCGATCATGAAACTCTAGTAATTAACGTAGATGATAATAGTGATAATAATAGTGATCTTATCAAATTAAAGTGCTGGAGAAAATATTCAAAACAAGCTATCTCGGGTCTTGTCGCAAGAAACGTGGATTTTCAATCAAACGTCGGTTCGTTAGATCAAAAATCAGCTGTTCTTACTGACGTTTTGAAAACCTGTACCAATAATCTAATAGAACATAAATATGTATCTCTGAAAAACTCGAACAGCTGGTACAATCTGGATCTTTTACGATTCAAACGTAAAAGGGACAAATTGTACAGAAAATTTTGTAGAAGTAATAATGCTATTCATTGAAAAGGTATCAGGTCGCGCGTAATAAATATTCGCATATGTTGAAAAAACGAGATGCGAATATATTCAGAGGAAAATTGATCAGCATCAAAACAACAGCAAAGAGTTATGGAAAATTTTGAAATCCTTTGTTAAAACCTAATAGTAGCAAACCGCGATCCATAACCTTCGATGGCACATTAGAACAGTCAGAACAAGTTATTGCAGATAAATTCAATCAATATTTCGTCAACAGTGTCTCACTGATTAACCAGTCAATTGAGTTAGTTGATGAGCCTGACGAAATAAAACAGCCGATTAATTTTAATTGTAGATTTGATGGATTTCACCCAATAACATTAGAAGAACTTGAAAATATTTGCTTTTCAATTGGAAAACGGCTGGAGTCGATAATGTTAATGCCAAGGTAATACAAGACTGCTTTGATGTCATCGGACACAACTTGCTGGACCTTATAAATGAATCTTTACGAACTGGGCACGTGCCACAAGTTTGGAAGGAATCTCTAGTGATTCCGATTCAAAAAGTTGCTGGGACGATTAAAGCCGAAGAGTTTCGTCCTATCAATATGTTGCACACATTAGAGAAAATTTTGGAACTTGTAGTAAAAGGCCAGCTGCTTGAGTATTTGAATAGAAATAACTTGCTGATACCGGAACAATCGGGATATCGAGAAGGTCATTCTTGTGAAACCGCATTGAACTTGGTATTAGCTAAATGGAAGGAAAATGTAGAGCGTAAAGATACGATTGTTGCTGTGTTCTTGGATCTAAAACGCGCTTTTGAGACAATTTCTCGGCCCTTATTGTTGAGCACAATCAAGCGCTTTGGAATTTCGGGATCTGCATACAATTGGTTTGAAAGCTATTTGTCTGACAGATCTCAAAGGACTGCTTTTAATGATTCTGTTTCTAGTCCCGTGGAGAACACGCTAGGAGTGCCACAGGGAAGTGTATTAGGGCCTATTTTATTCATTATGTATATAAATGACATGCGACGAGTCTTACGATTTTGTGATATAAATCTTTTGCTGATGACACCGTGATATTCATTGCAGCTAAAAATTTAGCAGATGCCGTTTCACGCTTGAACGAGGATTTACACTCTCTAAGTAGATGGTTGAAATACAAGCAATTGAAATTGAATATTAATAAAACAAAATACATGGTAATTTCGCGAACCCGAGTAAATGAGGATGTCTCTGTTAAAATTGATGATGAGACAATTGATCGCGTCCGCGATATTAAATATCTTGGCGTGATTATTGATGACAAGCTAAAATTTGACATACATATTGACAATGTTATCAAGAAAATAGCCAAGAAGTATGGAATGCTCTGTCGATTAAAACACGATTTGACTATTGGTAGCAAAATACTCTTGTATAAATCAATCATCTCTCCTCATCTGGATTTTTGCCCTTCCATCCTTTTCTTGGCTAACGAAACACAAATATCGAGATTGCAGCGCTTACAAAATAAAATAATGCGTTTGATTTTAAAATGTGATAGATTCACTTCCTCAACTTTCCTGTTGGACGCCTTACAATGGCTGTCAGTGAAGCAAAGAATAGTGTACTTGACTATGGTGTTCATTTTTAAAGTAATAAACGGTTTACTGCCTCGATATTTGTGTGATCGAATTGAAAGAGGAAGTGATATTCATAGTTATAATACTAGACACGCGGATAATGTGAGAACACCCTATTTTCTGTATGGCGCTTCACAAAACTCTTTGTTTTTTAAAGGTATAAATGTTTTCAATTCGATGCCTTCACACATCAAACGTGCAGTCACGCTAACACAGTTTAAGAGACAATGTATTTCACACGTCAAAGCTGCCTTTTGAACAGCTACCCGGCAATTTTTTACCCGTTAACACATGTATCTTGACGAAGTTTTTGGCAACGGATGATTTTTATGGACCATTTTTATTTTTATTATATATTGAGGCATTAATAAGCTATGACGTTCGCCTCGATGATGATGATGGATTTTAATATATTGACGTAGTTTATTTCTGCACCTTTCTTTGATGATTTTGAATTTAATTAAAAACTTGCATATTTCGAACTGTTGAATCATGCTCTTGATTTAGTAGTAAGCCTTCTGGTAGATTATTTTGTACTCGCGGTTGTTCCGAAACTTTTGTTATCGACGGAGCGGTTACACAAGTTTTGATGTTTGGTTGTCGAACCTAATGATCCATGTTCAGATACATGTGAGTTTCAGATTGCGATATTGGTTTGTGAAAAGAACGCGATGTTTGGCGGAGCTTTTGAAATCTGTGCGAGAGGTTTCACTATTTTAGCTTTTGATGATCTCTATGTATTACTACCGTTGATTACAAAATTCTAGGTGTAGTTCTTTAGTTCATTTTACCAATTTATTTTTGCTGTACAGTATGGAATTTTTTTTGGATTTTATATCTGTATATACAATCGGATCGTTTGTTTGCAAAACCGATTACATTGATCTTATTTAATTATCTTAAAGATAACTCGTCCAGCTCAAACCTTTGTAGGGGTATGTGGCGGGACCATCATCATCATCATCATCATCATCATTTGCATCGTCTCCTTCCGACACTTGTTTGAGATTCAACTACCGACGTTAGCGTTGCGCTTTGAATAAAGTTCATCTCGGAACCGATTTCTTTTTCAATCATCGGTAGGAAAAATACAAAGTTGAAGTCTCGCAGGAAAATTCCATGTTGTGCCGACAACATCCAAATCGTTGCAAACGCCACATTAGTAAATAAATTGCTGTAGCAATCTTCCGCTGACAGCCTATGCTCGGACCTATGCTTTGTTCTATGAAGAAAGTTCGACTAATATCAACGTTCTCAATCACTAAAACCATATAACTCCGAATGAATCGCCTGCTTTGAGCGTGCTTACAGCGGCACAGTAGAAGTTAACTTTCTGAAATCAGTATGGCGAAAGGCATCTAAGGCTCGATGTCTCAAAATTAAGCACCTTAATCGAAAAAATATTTGGTAGGCGGACACCTTCCTACATAACCGGCACCAAATGGTTTTTCATGAAAAGTTCCTAATTTTGAGAAAGATGTCAGATGTCTTTCGCCATACAAATTTCTCGCGGTTATCTCATGCTGGGCTATTTGCGCATATACGATAGCGCCTGGATGTGGAAGCGGCGGGCAAAAAATCAGTCACTGCCAATATTACGGAGAAAAAGAAAAATTTGGATAGCTTCGCGGAAATAACGCGCAGAGGGAAATCCCCGCATAGAACAAATCACACATAGTGTGCGTTGAATGGACATAACAACAAATCTGCTGCCCTGAAGTCCAATGATTTGACGTACAAATATATGAAACGATTTAATAACAATCAATACCTGGCCGAGGAGTCAACTAACCCGAAACGAAACGCATTATACTTTTCTTTTAAGGTGCCGCTGAACGCTGGAGTCGGTTTTTACGCGTGGTTTACCATAGGTCGTATCGGTTGGTTTTACAGGCGGCTTATTGAGCCTGCAACCTCTCGCCAAATCTTGGACTTGGGCTAGCGTATTTTAAGCGGCACACGGTCTTATTAGTAGAGTCTACTTGTGGATATAATGTGCTCCCCCGGAAACTCACAAACTTTGAATATAACTGAATTTCCCCTTACTATTCTGCAAGGCATCGTTTTTTGTACAGTAAAATATTTTTATTTTGAGATTTTTCATTACGCGTTGAGCGATTCAGGACGAAATGTCATGAGTATGAATATGAACAAAACATTTCAAATTTCACAATAGCTGTCTTTGATCATTTGCCAGGGAAATATTCATTGGAGGCGCTTTGAATTATCCTGTATTCCAAATTTTTCTTGCAATGCGTAATAATTCATTACGCTTCCTCCCAAATATAATGATGGTCCTGAAAAGAACCGATTAATTTCCACTTGTGTGCCTTATTAACAGCAACCACTGGGCTGCGCGACCGCCATCCGATGATTCGGCTCAACGGACGCCGTCGATTGCCAGATCCGCCGAAGATGGAACACGGATGCAAATGATGTGCTGCTGCTGCCACGACCGCCACCACCACCGAGCGAAAAAATTTCATCCGCACCACCACCGCTGAGACAGCCGTTGTCACTGGGACCGCTTCTGGACGCCCTGGTCTGCTCTCCGCGACATCCAGAATGAAAATGGCGCGCGCAAAACACGGAGCTTTTTATACACAGGGAAAACGAAGCAGTGGATCAAAAGGCCCGTATCTTACTGCAATCTGATGTCCGTGTTGGGGATTTATGAAAGGGATTGATTATTTCTGAATTTTTCACCCGGTTTGGAAAGAAATAACATTTTCAATAGTTTAACGTTAATAATCAATAGTATCAATAGAATTGGCAAATTGCTGGAGAGTTTCCGAATCGATTGATAAGCAAATGTCGAAAATCTACCGAAAGATAAAGATGCTTTTAGCGTTTGAAATCTATCCTAATTTCGTGACGGTCTTGGATTTGGAGATTTCCGTTTTACACCCCTTAGACGTAGTTTACGTCAAAAAAATGAAAATTTTAATGGGTCTTCTTATTTTCATAAATAATACGGCAAACAACACTGATTTTAATGAAATAACTTTCATCGATTATGGTATTAAAGCATTATCGACAAGAAATAAGGTACCCGTTCACGCATTTTAGCTTTCCAAGACATAAACCACCCAAAAACATTAAAAAAAATTGAAAATATTTTTTTTATTTTTGACTGGCAGACCCGACGAACTTTGTTTCGCCTAGAATTGATTTATTCTCTGATTAGTTCTCGAGTTATGCAGAAACTTCTGTTTCATTTATATGGGAGCCCCCTTTACAGAAGGGGTGGTGGTTATGAATCACCACAGAAATATATCTTCCCTTCCTAAACCTCTACATGCCAGGTTTTGTTCCATTTGTTTGATTAATTTTCGAGTTATGAAAAAATAGTGTTTCTTTTCCAAAGGAGGGAGGAGCCTCGAACCATCTTTCTCGGCCCCAAAAACCGCTGCATACAAATCGGTTCAGTAGTTTCCGAATCTATAAGGGTCAGACAGACAGACATTCATTTTTATATATATATAGATTTTCTCACATACCCGTTTTTACCTACACTCAAAAAAATGTTGCGGTTGAAACTACCATTCCGAGGGTTAATTTAAGAATACGCACCGACGATTTTCAGCAGACAACAAACCCGTTTGATTTTACCATGCGCGCAGTAAAAATCAACTGTGGTCCTGGTAGAATGTTGTTGCATGAACTGAATCAGTGGTGAATTTGTCCGAATGCGTGGTTAATTTAACTGAAAATTTGTGGTTGTTTTAAAAACATGGCGTAGTCTACAAAATAGTAAACGTTACCATGGAATTTTTTTCTGTGTACCAGGATATCTGGATACCTGGTTGGCTACAGCGTCGATACACCAATGCCAAGCGTATTGTAGAGCTCCAAAATCGTCGGTCTTGGGCCCACTGAAGTCTGTCGTATTTTATACGATTCACAATATTTTCTTCTTTGTATACTTCATACAGCTCATGATTCATGCGTCAACGCCACACACCATTTTCTAATGTCCCTCCGAGTATTGTACGCAGCACTTCTCGCTCGAAAACCCCGAAAGCTCTACAGTCTGCCTCTTTTAACGTCCATGCTTCATGTCCATAAAGAGCCACTGGTAGAATCAGAATTTTGTATAGAGCATATTTCATATTTTGTTTCCGTCTTCATGTTGCGGGACCTAAGTGTGGAGAATGAGACATAACCTTGGACATACCTGTGAGACATATATACATGTTGGACTACAAGATTTAAAGAAAAAGAGGGAACTTAATTTCAGTTACAGGGTTTCAAACGATCTTACACAACGGAAGTTGAGAAAAAAAAGTCCAACGCCAAGGAGAAGGAGGAAGTTGCGAACATTCTAGAGAGCGAGAATGTTTCAAATGATGCTAGGTATGATATATGTCTGTTTCTTTCTCGCTATCATTCAATTGGATGGCAGAGAGATAAATCTTCTCTCAGCTATATGTTGTCGGAGAGCTTTTTTCGTACGTAGGTGAAAACGAAAGTCTGAGAAGACATTCTCTTGACGACGCTTACAGCGAACGGCTGGAAAAAAAGTTTTTCATCCGCGATGGAACGAGAACTCGGAAAATCGGCTGGTGTTCACCACAATGGCGCGGGGAACGCTCCCATTAGGTAAGTAAGCTTCTAGTGAAAATCAGTGATTTGTGAAACTCATAATTTGAAGAGAATTATCAAATATAAGAAGGAAAACCGCTCGAAAAATACCAATAAGACAAAGACCAAAAAGCATGCGGCTTCAAAACTTGTGATTAAGGTTATCAAATGCCGGCAGACGGGCAACAAATTGTGCATAAGAATTCCACGACGGAAGGGCGTGAGACATTTACTCATTTCAACGGAAGGGTGGAATGAGGTTAGATTAGAAATTACAATTTATTTATTACAAACCAAAATTAAATTACGAAAACTTCTGACGGAAGGGCAGAAGTATATTAAAATAATTTTTGACGGAAGGGCAAAAATAAGAAGAAAAAAAGAAAAGAAATTGTCTGCGTCGGAGTGCAATGTGCATGCGCGTACTCAAATTTTACTACATAGGAACAAAGGTGCAAAAACAGTTTGAAGTTCGGCGAAAACTCGACAAGCAAAAAAAAAAAAGAAGAAGCTTGAAACTGAAATTATATAGTCGATGTACTATACTGTTGCGTTATGGAAAGTATCTCTAAATTGTTATTTTATGGTATCTCTTTTCCGCAGTGAACAGTCGCCGAGAAAGAAGATGAAAGGGAAGACGGTAAAATCAGAGAAATTTAAATCTCTAACTAAGGAGTTAGAAGAATCCAGAGCCCAAATGGCGGCCTTACAGGAGGCATTGGAAAAAGAACGAGCAGAAAAAGCGGCATGGAAGGCAACCGCCGACGCACGAAAGTCATCGAGTAGTATCGCCGAGCAGAGTAGTGATGATTTTGATGGTGCTCCAAGACCATCCAGCACACGCCGAGCTGAATCGGCATTAAACGAAGAATCCCGATTTGTGTCATCTGTAAACCAACTCGGTTTCATCGCTAAACGTCCCAGAGTGTATACCTTTGGCAGACGATGACGACATTAACAGACATACGTTTGAGATGTGGAAGGATTTGTTGATTGACTCGATGAAGTTGGCAGGCATCGAGGATGAAGCTACTCAATTCATCCTGTTCAAGATCAAAGCTGGGCCCTGACTGCTTGGAATATTCAAGAATACACGATCCACGGGGGCGCTCCTTGTGAAAAAATGGAGCCGTTTTCTAATGCATTACAACGACTGAAAACGTACTTGATCCGGATCCGACATTATGTTGCAAAGGAGAAAGCTTGCACTAATGTCTCAGAAAGCGGATGAAACTGACCTGCATTTTGTAAATCGTGTTTCGGCAACAGCTAGGCTGTGCGAATTCAGTAACGACAAGGAATTCGAAGAAATCATTGGAACCATCGCCGGGCAAGCACGTAATCGTGAAGTAAGAACAGCGGCTTTGAGAATGCTCAACAGAAGTGGCACGATCACCGATTTGATCGACAAGGTGCGGGAGATCGAAACAATTCGCCTGAACGAAGACTATTACCAGCGAAAACACGCTCATCCCGAGCCAACCGTTCTAGCACCGATCCGCGCAGATTATCCCAGGAATCAGACAGCTCGTAATCGTTTTCATCCGTATGAATCGACGGCCCCAAACCAGCCCACGTCAAGTTCGCGGTTTGGTCGATTTTCCAGTTGGCGAAACAACCGTCGTGGCATGGCTGGTGGTCGACGCGGTAACTTCAACCATGGAGAAAAATGCTGGAGGTGCGGAAATGTGTATCACTCTTCTTCGGATTGCCCGGCTATTGACAGAACGTGCAGGAAGTGCAACAAAGTTGGTCACTTTCAGCGAGTTTGCCGATCTTCATCGCGTCCTTTATCGCTGAACGAATCAAAACCGGAATCTATGTTAGAATCGAACATCAAGAAGATCGCAGTTGTTGAGGAAACTGAAACGGAACCAAAATCGGAAAATGTAAGTCTCGAACCTGATAATTAATAATTAAAACATAAAATTAAATTTTGGTTGCTATGATTGCTTTTATGGCAATATTTCGTTCCCTAAATATTTTAACATGCGTTTGATTTGCTTTGATAAATAAATGAATTCGATCAGCTCTACAAATGTAACCATTTATAAGTCAGATTGAATAATTGGCTTAGATCCAACTGAAAAAAAAAGAATAATATGAATAAATAATTTTGAAGATATAAATAATTAGATTGTTATATTTGTTTGTTGACCCAACACAGGTTGAGATCTTGGTACATGTCAACGTTGTATCGTCTAATGGTCCACCCAAGGATGAAGGTATCATATCAGCAAAAGTCGCCGGCATGGAATGCGAATTTTTGATCGATTCCGGTGCCCATGTGAATACATTCACAAATGATTTTTTCCAGAAACTAATTAGTGATGCAAGTTTTGAAAGGTCAATTTACAATATGCAAAAGCAGACAGACAGATCACTCAGAGCATACGCTTCAACCGGAGAAATTCCTGTGATAGCTACGTTTGAGGCACAGCTCTTTATTTCTGAAGATCGACCTACGTTCATAGAAAAATTCTATGTAGTGGACGAGCGGCGCTCATTGTTGAGTCGACCAACAGCAACCCGATATAGCGTTTTAATGCTAGGTCTGAAAGTTCCGGTATCGATCACTGGAAGTGAAAGTGATTGGAGATTGCAACCCGTAGAAATCTTCCTGATTGATGAAAATGCAGCATTCCCAAAATTCAACATTCCGCCGGTCAAAATTAGCTACAACCAGGATATTGCACCCTGTCGTAATATTTTTTCTAATATTCCGTTCTCCATAAAACCTTTGGTACAACAAAGACTTAACCAGTTGATCAAAGCAGACATTATCGAACCGGTAACCGACACAATGGACAGGTCCTTTTGCTCATCGATGTTAGTCGTTCCAAAGGGCAAACATGATTTTAGACTGGTAATTGACCTGAGAGGTCCAAATCAGTATATATACAGAACGCCCTTTGTGATGCCAACTTTGGACAAAATTTTAGCAGAACTGGACGGTGCTCGTTGGTTTTCAACGATCGATTTGTCTAACGCGTTCTACCACATTGAGTTGGACATAGAGTCACGCCACTTGACGAACTTCTACACGGAATTTGGAGTATTCCGCTGTATCAGACTACCATTTGGCTTATGCAACGCCCTGATATTTTTCAGGAGGTCTTGCAGAAAGATATCTTGGTGGCTGCGAAGGAGTCACTAACTACTTAGATGACGTACTGGTACATGGAAAGACAAAGAGGAACACGATACCATCCTCGCAGAAGTATTATCTTGCCTTTACAGCCATAATGTCCAATGAAATGATTCAAAATGTGTGTTTGGAAAAACAGGAAGTTAAATTTGTGGGCTTTATGCTAACGGCAGATGGATGGATGGTAGAGAATGACAAAATTTATGCGATCAAAAATTTCAGAAGACCAAACAGTTGTTCAGAAGTGAAAAGCTTCTTAGGTCTGGTTACATTCACAGACAAGTTCATCCGAAATCGTGCTGATAAGACGGAACACCTCCGAGGATTAGCAAACTCTGATAAATTCTATTGGACTCTGGAAGAGGAACATGAATTCAATTTTCTGCGGAACGAGGCGTTAAACGACATCAAGAAACTCGGTTATTATAGTGCAACTGAGGACGTTGAACTATTTGTTGATGCCTCTCCTACTGGATTAGGTGCTGTAGTAGTCCAGTACAACGCAAAGGGCAAGCCAAGAATCATTGCGTGCGCATCAAAAGTACTCACGATGTCCGAAAAACGCTACCCACAAACGCAAAAAGAAGCACTCGCCGTTGTGTGGGCAATTGAGCGTTTTTCATATTATCTTTTGGGTCGTTTCTTTGTTGTCCGTACGGATTCGGAAGCAAACGAATTCATATTCAGCACATGCCACCGACTAGGAAAAAGAGCCGTATCACGGGCAGAATCGTGGGCCTTAAGGCTTCAGCCTTACGATTTTAAAATCAAAAGGGTACCCGGCGATCAAAACGTAGCTGACGCTCTTTCAAGGTCAGTAGAGTTGATATATTTGTTGAGTAGAATATTAAGATATAAATAAAAAGCTATTTTTAACTTTTGATATAATCCATATAATCTAGATTAATCAAAGAAACACAAAATCCAATACCCTTCGAGGAGGATGATTCCAAGAATTACCTCTACACGCTGGATTCAGGATGTATGGAGATCACTTGGGATGAAATCGAGGAGGCTAGCGAACACGACGATGAGCTAATGAGTGTGAAAGATGCGGTTGAATCAAACATGTGGCCGGAAAATTTGCGAAAATTTGAGGCACATAAGAAGGAACTGCATTTTTTGGGAGGTCTCGTATTCAAAGGAGAAAATACTATCTTGCCAAAAACTCTTCGCACCAAGGCCATGGCTTCAGCCCATGGAGGTCATGTTGGGGAGGTAGCCATGAAGAGAATCATGCGCAGATTCTTCTGGTGGCCTGGAATATCACGTGACGTCATTCAATTCGTGAAAAGTTGCGAAACATGTGCTGTCCTGGCTCGCAAAAACCCCCCAGTTCCACTGTCCAGTAGAGAACTTCCTGAAGCTCCGTGGGAAATCATACAAATTGATTTCCTTTCCATTCCTGCGACAGGAGCCGGGACTCTTTTGGCCGTAGTCGATACCTACTCTCGATATTTATCGGTCATCGAAATGCATCAAACCGATGCAAATAACACCAATAAAGCCTTGTGTCAGGTATTCCGAACTTGGGGATGCCCAGCAATTATCCAAAGTGATAACGGCCCACCGTTCCAGAGTTCAGCGTTTATTGAATTTTGGGAACGAAAAGGAATTAAGGTGAGAAAATCTATACCACTTTGTCCCCAAACAAATGGTATTATCGAGCGCCAGAACCAGGGACTGATTAAGGCAGTAGCTTCGGCAAAAATAGATGGTGATAACTGGAGAGCAGCACTTCAACGATATGTTCACAGCCACAATACATTAATCCCTCATTCGAGATTAGGCGTGACACCGTTTGAGCTTCTGGTTGGCTGGAAGTATCGTGGGACATTTCCTAGCCTCTGGAGCGAATCGGAAGCCAACAAACTGGATCGCACGGACATAAGGGAAAGAGATTGTGCAGCAAAGCTTGTAAGCAAGAATAATGCAGACATGGCACGCGGCGCAAAAGAATCCAATATCCGATGTGGCGATATGGTATTTATGGCGCAACCGAAGAAGACGAAGTTGGATGCTACTTTTTCGAAGGAACGATTCACAGTGCTAGCAAGAGAAGGAGCTAAAGTAGTCCTAATGAACAATGGAGGCATGCAGTACACGAGAAACGTCCAGGATGTAAGAAAAGCACCGATAACTTCAAGCAGTTCGGATTCAGTGGAAGAGGAAGAAGCTATGAAAGAGATTTCACCATATTCCAATGAGCAGAATGATAACGTTACCCCAGATTCGATACCAGGCCCTTCGAGAGTTCTACGTCAACGAGATAACATCCATAAGCCGGCACGATATGATGAACGTTTTTTATATAACATATTTTGCTAAATATTCAAACCAGAGATTTAAGTAATCTGTTTGTAATACAGAAAAGTAGTACATTTGGCTATTATTTGGAATAAGAACTATAATATAAACTGAGGTATCAAGCTAATATCATGGTATTTGAATTGTAAGACTCAAATAGATAATCATGAATTAATCAACTATAAAATATACAACTCACTGTTTGTTTCCTCATACTTATCCGCAGGACTGGCATTCGGTCTGTGACCAGAGTAATTGTATATCCTGGATCCACCCTAATTCTGGTTCCTCGATTCGATTTATATTCGATCGTACTTTTTGCAGAATATTCGTTTGATTTTCGTCCGTCTAAAAGCATGCCAACTAATTTGGGTAGTTCTGCTGAACGGGATCAGTTGGTCCATTTCTGAGCTGTGGATATATAGGTAGCTGCTTGCATTCGGATTTCTTACGAAATCCATAAAACAATATACTAAGAAACGCATGTTTAAATTTGCTATTGCATTCACAACGTTTCACAAGTAAACTGTAGTAAAACCTGACGGATAGACGAGTGCAAGGGTAAAAATTTTATAGAGTACGCATATTAAAAAAAGGTATACATTGCCCTCATATGAATTCACTCGTATCTAAATCTGAACCTGAAGGCAAAACAAAAATGTAAACATAGCTCTCATATGATGTCGTAGTGCAATCGTCATAATGTCAATGATTGACGTATATCGAAATCGAACCGTAACACGCGCAACACAAATGGATTCAGGATAGTATGCAGCTGGAAAAAAAGCGTAACGCATCAAGTTATTATTTAATGAAAGAATAACTTTCAAATAAGACGTAAGTGCTTCATTAAATCATCAATATGATCAATATGGATTTCAAGCATTAATACGAGATGATAACATTTGCGGGTTCAGCAGGGTTAACAATATACTAGTTTTATTCGAATTAATCAATGTATCACGATGATTAAACTAGTGATTGGAAGTTAGTATAGCGGATAAAGAAAAATACAATTTAAAAGTAAACTTCATTTGAAACCACTGGTAGCTTTATAAAGCCTAGTACGCAGCTCTCAAGGAAAACGGTCAAGGAAAATTTGATCAAATTACCAAAGTAATTTTGTCAATCGGTCAAGTAGGCGAAAAAATCATTATTTGTGCTGTCATCAAGCATGTAAGCAAATGGAAATAATAGCTGCAACTTTGTTTTTCTAAAAAAAATTATTTCTTTCAGCAATGTTGGACCAAAATCAATGGATGAACTCCTCTAAAAAAGCCAACGCTGGACGCTCGTACCGACGTAGGTGTGCATCTGAAGATGTTCGCTGAATGAGCAATAACGTGAACGCCAAAAATGTGAAAATTATGAAGTCTTGGTTTGGCTGCTAATGCAATGGTTAATAAACGCTTTGCCGAGTTGTGTATCCGATGATTTCTAGCATGACACGTAGTGAATCAGTTCTCTTTTCAGTTCTCAGCTCTTTTTTCATTCGCTGTCCACTGAAGGCACAATGGTTGAGTCTCAGAGCCAGCGTCTTCTTCGACCCGATAGAAATGCGTACACAGAACTAGGATGCCACTTCTTTCTATATTTCTAGCTGTTTGCTGCATGTTATCTTGTCTAGCTGGTAACGTACCGGTACCTGAAGGTGTTCCGTATTGATTCGAGTCGATCACCTGGTACGCCGAATTCCATTGTCGAATTGATTGTTCTCTTTTTCAAACTTCACTCTCTGAATATTCCACGGACTCTACACTACCGATGTCGGCTTGATCTTCTTTTTCCAATCCTATAATCTTCTGCAGACGGAATGATACTTCTATAGTACTGTTTGCTCAGAATGCAGTTCTAGCTGCTCGAATTCCGTTACATCCTGCTTTATTGTTTATTGATATGCATTTACTTTTTAATGGGTAAATTGAGATTCTCTGTATAGTTCTCCTCCCTGTTCATGAGTTCTTATTTGCTTCGAAAGGGTTAGGCCACTGAATGGGGGTTCGAAAAACACATTTTTTGGCCTTAACCTTCCGGGACTCGCACCGTTGTAAAAAGTACAACACATTTGACAAAAGAACGCTTGTCGCTCACAAGAGGTCTTACAGTCTGAAGAATCCGGGACAATTGTTTTTTTTACCCGGGAACACCTTTCTTCGCATTCTTTTGAGGCAAAAAACACGATATTCGACCAATTGGTCGGGGTTCAGCGAAACTGCACCAAGTGCCTTTTTGACTGACTTTTGATATCCGGAAACCGGAAGTAATTCATATTAATTCATTCGTACACTTGTTGTTGGCCTGCGGGCCGCACCTTTGTTTTTCTTTGACCGTTTCGTACGGAGTGAATTTAACACCAATGTCCGTTATATTACCCTCATCTAATAGATATATTTAAAAGCTTTTGGCTGAACCCCGACCAAATAGCCAATTAGTCACGTTTTTCTTGTAACCATGTTTTTGAAGTCGGCCAGAAATAGAAGAGCCATATTTTTGATTAATTAATCTACTGGATCTGTTCAAAACTTGTTCTACATACTTTTTTTTTGAGAAAAACTAAGCCTCAGCGCTTACTGAAAATTAATCGACGCATAATGAATAATTTTCAGCCAGCGGAGGGAGCGTGGCGAAGTCATCCCGTTGATAATCGGTGGCGTAGGTTGGCGTGAACTTATTTAATCCTCCAGAAGGCATTCTAGGAATCCATCCGGAGATTTATTCCAGGATTTTTTTTCATATATCCTCCCGGAATTGCTTAATGAAATCGCCCAGGAACTTCTTTGTATATTGCAATGAAAAATTTAACGTGAATTTTCCTGAAAGAGCAGTTTGCAGAAACAGTTTCTGGATAAACCTTGAGAAATTCTTGGGGAATTGGGAGTATTCCAGGAAGACTTTTCCCAGCAATAAATTAGCGAGAAATAAGCTTGAGAAATTTTCGTAACGTTTCGTGACGTGGAGTTTTTGTATAAATTCCCTAGACAACTTTAAGATACATTTTCGGTGGGATTCTTGGAGAAACTTCCGATGGAGTTGGTAAAGAAATTTTCGAAAGAGTACTTGAAGAAATTTGTGGAGTAATAAATTTCTTTAGGAATTTTCAGTAGAATTCTTGAAGAAACTTTCAAGAAAGCGCTTTTTTGAAGTTCTGAGGAAATACTTGCAAGAAGGAATCTGAGTAAGATTTCCTGGTTGAATTCGCAATTGAATTTCCATAGGAGTTTATGGGAAAATTCCTGGAAAAATGCAGGTAAATTTCCGGAAAAATTCCCGGAAAGTGGGTTGAAAATTTCTTAGAGAAAATTTTGGAGGAACTCTTGAAGGAACTTTCCAAGCAGTTCCTGCAGGAACTTTTGAGGAGTTCCTTGGAAATCTTCCGGAAGAATTTCTAGAGGAATTTCTGGAGGAAAATCCCTAGGAAATATTGGAAGAACTTTCTGGAAGAAGGAACTTTTGGAGAAATTCCTAGAGGGATTTTTGAAAAAAGATCCGAAAGAACTCCAAATCGATTTCGGGAAGAGATTCCTAACAGAACATCCCGAGCAAATCCTGGAGGAACTTTCCGAAGTGTTTCTGGAAGATCCATCGCAAAATTTCTTCAGGAACTTCCGGAGAAATACCAGGAGAAACTTCCCTAGGAAATATTGGAGGAACTTACTGAGGAATTCCGTGGAGGAACTTTTGTGAGAATTTCGAGAACAACTTCGGAAAGAGTTCTTGGTCGATCTCCATGAGGAATTCTTTAATAAACTTGCCATGATAATTTCAGAGGAACTTCCCGAGCAAATTCTGGAGGAATTACCAATTCATGGAGGATCTAGCAGAATAATTTCTAGAGAAACTTCCGAAGAAACTCCTGGTGGATTATATGGAGGAACTTCCGTAAGAATTTGGAGGAGCTGCCGGAGAAATTCTTGAAGGAACCTCCAGAAAAATTGTTAAGGGAACTTCCGGAAAAAATCCTATTTTTTTAAAAAAGAATACGTCCGGAAGTTCCTCCATGAATTCCACTGTAAGTTTCCTTCAGGAATTCCTCTGGAAGATCCTTCAAGAATTCCTCTTGAAGTTCCTTCAGGAATTCCTCCGGAAGTTCCTTGAGGTATTCTTCTTGAAGTTCTTTGAAGAATTCATCCGGAACTCAGGTTTACTCAGGAAGTTCTTTTAGGAATTCCTCCGGAAGTTCATCCGGAAATTCCTCTGAAAGTTCCTTCGGTAATTCCTCTGAAAGTTCCTTCGGAATTCCTCCAGGAGTTCCTTAAAATTCCTCCAGAAGTAACATCAGGAATTCCTCCGGAAGTTCCTCTAGGAATTCCTCCGGAAGTTCCTCTAGGAATTCCTCCGGAAGTTCCTCTAGGAATTCCTCCGGAAGTTCCTCTAGGAATTCCCCCGGAAGTTCCTCCAGGAATTCCTCCGGAAGTTCCTCCAGGAATTCTTCCGGAAGAACTATCTATATAAACTAAAATAATAAACGCTTTGCCGAGTTGTGTATCCGATGATTTCTAGCATGACACGTAGTGAATCAGTTCTCTTTTCAGTTCTCAACTCTTTTTTCATTCGCTGTCCACTGAAGGTACAATGGTTGAGTCTCAGAGCCAGCGTCTTCTTCGACCCGATAGAAATGCGTACACAGAACTAGGATGCCACTTCTTTCATATTTCTAGCTGTTTGCTGCATGTTATCTTGCCTAGCTGGTAACGTCCCGGTACCTGAAGGTGTTCCGTATTGATTAGAGTCGATCACCTGGTACGCCGAATTCCTCCGGAAGTTCCTCTATGAATTCCTCCGGAAGTTCCTCCAGGAATTCCTCCGGAAGTTCCTCCAGGAATTCCTCCGGAAGTTCCTCCAGGAATTCCTCGGCAAGTTCGTCCAAGAATTCCTCCAGGAATTCCTCCGGAAGTTCCTCTAGGAATTCCTCCGGAAGTTCCTCTGAAATCCTCGGAAGTTCCTCAGGAATTCCTCAGGAAGTTCCTCCAGGAATTCCTCCGAAGTTCCTCCAGAATTCCTCCGAAGTTCCTCCAGGAATTCCTCCGGAAGTTCCTCCAGGAATTCCTCCGGAAGTTCCTCCAGGAATTCCTCCGGAAGTTCCTCCAGGAATTCCTCCGAAGTTCCTCCAGGAATTCCTCCGAAGTTCCTCCAGAATTCCTCCGAAGTTCCTCCAGGAATTCCTCCGGAAGTTCCTCCAGGAATTCCTCCGGAAGTTCCTCCAGGAATTCCTCCGAAGTTCCTCCAGGAATTCCTCCGGAAGTTCCTCAAGGAATTCCTCCGCCGGTTCCTCCAGGAATTCCTCCGGAAGTTCCTCCAGGAATTCCTCCGGAAGTTCCTCCAGGAATTCCTCGGGAAGTTCCTCCAGGAATTCCTCGGGAAGTTCCTCCAGGAATTCCTCGGGAAGTTCCTCCAGGAATTCCTCTGGATTTCTTCCAGGGATTCCTCCGGAAGTTCCTCCAGGAATTCCTCGAAGTTCCTCCAGGAATTCCTCCGGAAGTTCCTCCAGGAATTCCTCCGAGTTCCTCCAGGAATTCCTCCGGAAGTTCCTATAGGAATTCCTCCGGAAGTTTCTCCAGAATTTTTTCCGGAAGTTCCTCCAGGAATTCCTCCGAGAGTTCCTCCGAAAGTTCCTCCAAAAATTCCTCCGGAAGTTCTCCCAGGAATTCTCCAGTTCCTCCAGAATTCCTCAGGAGTTCCTCCAGAATTCCTCGGAAGTTCCTCCAGGAATTCCTCCGGAAGTTCCTCAGGAATTCCTCGGAAGTTCCTCCAGGAATTCACTCCGGAAGTTCTAGCAAAAGTCGCCGGCATGGAATGCGAATTTTGATCGATTCCGGTGCCATGTGAATACATTCACAAATGATTTTTTCCAGAAACTAATTAGTGATGCAAGTTTTGAAAGGTCAATTTACAATATGCAAAAGCAGACAGACAGATCACTCAGAGCATACTTCAACCGGAGAAATTCCTGTGATAGCTACGTTTGAGGCACAGCTCTTTATTTCTGAAGATCGACCTACGTTCATAGAAAAATTCTATGTAGTGGACGAGCGGCGCTCATTGTTGAGTCGACCAACAGCAAACCTGATATAGCGTTTTGCTAGGTCTGAAAGTTCCGGTATCGATCACTGGAAGTGAAAGTGATTGGAGATTGCAACCCGTAGAAATCTTCCTGATTGATGAAAATGCAGCATTCCCAAAATTCAACATTCCGCGGTCAAAATTAGCTACAATCAGGATATTGCACCCTGTCGTAATATTTTTCTAATATTCCGTTCTCCATAAAACCTTTGGTACAACAAAGACTTAACCAGTTGATCAAAGCAGACATTATCGAACCGGTAACCGACACAATGGACAGGTCCTTTGCTCATCGATGTTAGTCGTTCCAAAGGGCAAACATGATTTTAGACTGGTAATTGACCTGAGAGGTCCAAATCAGTATATATAAGAACGCCCTTTGTGATGCCAACTTTGGACAAAATTTTAGCAGAACTGGACGGTGCTCGTTGGTTTCAACGATCGATTTGTCTAACGCGTTCTACCACATTGAGTTGGACATAGAGTCACGCCACTTGACGAACTTCTACACGGAATTTGGAGTATTCCGCTGTATCAGACTACATTTGGCTTATGCAACGCCCCGATATTTTTCAGGAGGTCTTGCAGAAAGATATCTTGGTGGCTAAGGAGTCACTAACTACTTAGATGACGTACTGGTACATGGAAAGACAAAGAGGAACACGATACACTCGCAGAAGTATTATCTCGCCTTAAAAGCCATAATGTCCAATTAAATGATTCAAATGTGTGTTTGGAAAACAGGAAGTTAAATTGTGGTTTATGCTAACGGCAGATGGATGGATGGTAGAGAATGACAAAATTTATGCGATCAAAATTTAGAAGACCAAACAGTTGTTCAGAAGTGAAAAGCTTCAGGGTTACATACAGACAAGTTCATCCGAAATCGTGCTGATAAGACGGAACACTCCGAGGATTAGCAAACTCTGATAAATTCTATTGACTCTGGAAGAGGAACATGACAATTTTCTGCGAACGAGGCGTTAAACGACATCAAGAAACTCGGTTATATAGTGCAACTGAGGACGTTGAACTATTTGTTGATGCCTCCTACTGGATTAGGTGCTGTAGTAGTCCAGTACACGCAAAGGGCAAGCAAGAATCATTGCGTGCGCATCAAAAGTACTAGATGTCCGAAAACGCTACCCACAAACGCAAAAGAAGCACTCGCCGTTGTGTGGGCATTGAGCGTTTTTCATATTATCTTTTGGTCGTTTCTTTGTTGTCCGTACGGATTCGAAGCAAACGAATTCATATTCACACATGCCACCGAGAAAAAGAGCCGTATCACGGGCAGAATCGGGCCTTAAGGCTTCAGCCTTACGATTTTAAAATCAAAAGGGTACCCGGCGATCAAAACGTAGCTGACGCTCTTCAAGGTCAGTAGAGTGATATATTTGTTGAGTAGAATATTAAGATATAAATAAAAAGCTATTTTTAACTTTTGATATAATCCATATAATCTAGATTAATCAAAGAAACACAAAATCCAATACCTTCGAGGAGGATGATTCCAAGAATTACCTCTACACGCTGGATTCAGGATGTATGGAGATCACTTGGGATGAAATCGAGGAGGCTAGCGAACACGACGATGAGCTAATGAGTGTGAAAGATGCGGTTGAATCAAACATGTGGCCGGAAAATTTGCGAAAATTTGAGGCACATAAGAAGGAACTGCATTTTTGGGAGGTCTCTGTATCAGGAGAAAATACTATCTTGCCAAAACTCCTTCGCACCAAGGCCATGGCTTAGCCCATGGAGGTCATGTTGGGAGGTAGCATGAAGAGAATCATGCGCAGATTCTTCTGTGGCCTGGAATATCACGTGACGTCATTCAATCGTGAAAAGTTGCGAAACATGCTGTCCTGGCTCGCAAAACCCTCCAGTTCCACTGTCCAGTAGAGAACTTCCTGAAGTCCGTGGAAATCATACAAATTGATTTTTCCATTCCTGCGACAGGAGCCTTCTGCGTATCGATACCTACCTCGATATTTATCGTCATCGAAATGCATCAAACGATGCAAATCACCAATAAAGCCTTGCTGTCAGGTATTCCGAACTTGGGGATGCCCAGCATTATCCAAAGTGATAACGGCCCACCGTTCCAGAGTTCAGCGTTTATTGAATTTTGGGAACGAAAAGGAATTAAGGTGAGAAAATTCATACCACTTTGTCCCCAAACAAATGGTATTATCGAGCGCCAGAACCAGGGACTGATTAAGGCAGTAGCTTCGGCAAAATAGATGGTGATAACTGAGAGCAGCACTTCAACGATATGTTCACAGCCACAATACATTAATCCTCATTCGAGATTAGGCGTGACACCGTTTGAGCTTCTGGTTGGCTGGAAGTATCGGGACATTTCCTAGCCTCTGGAGCGAATCGAAGCCAAAAAACTGGATCGCACGGACATAAGGGAAAGAGATTGTGCAGCAAAGCAGCAAGAATAATGCAGACATGGCACGCGGCGCAAAAGAATCCAATATCCGATGGCGGTATTTATGGCGCAACCGAAGAAGACGAAGTTGATGCTATTCGAAGGAACGATTCACAGCAAGAGAAGGAGCAGTAGTCCTAATGAACAATGGAGGCATGCAGTACACGAGAAACGTCCAGGATGTAAGAAAAGCACCGATAACTTCAAGCAGTTCGATTCAGTGGAAGAGGAAGAAGTATGAAAGAGATTTCACCATATTCCAATGAGCAGAATGATAACGTTACCCCAGATTCGATACCACCTTCGAGAGTTCTACGTCAACGAGATAACATCCATAAGCCGGCACGATATGATGAACGTTTTTTATATAACATATTTTAAATATTCAAACCAGAGATTTAAGTAATCTGTTTGTAATACAGAAAAGTAGTACATTGCTATTATTTGAATAAGAACTATAATATAAACTGAGGTATCGTATATCATGGTATTTGAATTGTAAGACTCAAATAGATAATCATGAATTAATCAACTATAAATATACAACTCACTGTTTGTTTCTCATACTTATCCGCAGGATCATTCGGTCTGTGACCAGAGTAATTGTATATCCTGGATCCACCCTAATTCTGGTTCCCGATTCGATTTATATTCGATCTACTTTTGCAGAATATTCGTTTGATTTTCGTCCGTCTAAAAGCATGCCAACTAATTTGGGTAGTTCTGCTAAGACTGAATTGGTCCATTTCTGAGCTTGATATATAGGTAGTTGTTGCATTCGGATTTCTTACGAAATCCATAAAACAATATACTAAGAAACGCATGTTTAAATTTGTATTGACAGGTTTGAATGAATCCAACGTTTCAGCTAAACTGAGTAAAACTCGACGGATAGACGAGTGATGGGTAAAATTTTAAAGAGTACGATATTAAAAAAAGGTATACATTGCCCCTATGAATTCACTCGTATCTAAATCTGAACCTGAAGGCAAAACAAAATGTAAACATAGCTCTCATATGATGTCGTAGTGCAATCGTCATAATGTCAATGATTGACGTATATCGAAAACGAACTAACACGCGCAACAAAATGGATTCAGGATAGTATGCAGCTGGAAAAAAGCGTAACGCATCAAGTTATTATTTAATGAAAGAATAACTTTCAAATAAGACGTAAGTGCTTCATTAAATCAATATGATCAATATGGATTTCAAGCATTAATACGAGATGATAACATTTGCGGGTTCAGCAGGGTTAAAATATACTAGTTTTATTCGAATTAATCAATGTATCACGATGATTAAACTAGTGATTGGAAGTTAGTATAGCGGATAAAAAAATACAATTTAAAAGTAAACTTCATTTGAAACCACTGGTAGCTTTATAAAGCTAGTACGCAGCTCTCGAAAACGGTCAGAAAATTTGATCAAATTACCAAAAGAATTTTATCAATCAGTCAAGTAGCGAAAATAATATTATGCTGTCATCAAGCGTAAGCAAATGGAAATAATAGCTGCAACTTTGTTTTCTAAAAAAATTATTTCTTTCAGCAATGTTGGACCAAAATCAATGGATGAACTCCTCTATAAGCCAACGCTGGACGCTCGTACGACGTAGTGTGCATCTGAAGATGTTCGCTGAATGAGCAATAACGTGAACGCCAAAATGTGAAATTATGAAGTCTTCGTTTGCTGCTAATGCAATGGTTAATAAACGCTTTGCCGAGTTGTGTATCCGATGATTTCTAGCATGACACGTAGTGAATCAGTTCTCTTTCAGTTCTCAGCTCTTTTTCTATTGCTGTCCACTGAAGGCACAATGGTTGAGTCTCAGAGCCAGCGTCTTCTTCGACCGATAGAAATGCGTACACAGAACTAGGATGCCACTCTTTCTATATTTCTGTTTGCTGCATGTTATCTTGTCTAGCTGGTAACGTACCGGTACCTGAAGGTGTTCCGTATTGATTCGAGTCGATCACCTGGTACGCGAATACCATTGTCGAATTGATTGTTCTCTTTTCAAACTCACTCTCTGAATATTCCACGGACTCTACACTACCGATGTCGGCTTGATCTTTTTCCAATCCTATAATCTTCTGCAGACGGAATGATACTTCTATAGTACTGTTTGCTCAGAATGCAGTTCTAGCTGCTCGAATTCCGTTACATCCTGCTTTATTTTTATTGATATGCATTTACTTTTAATGGGTAAATTGAGATTCTCTGTATAGTTCTCCCTCCCTGTTCATGAGTTCTTATTTGCTTCGAAAGGGTTAGGCCACTGAATGGGGTTCGAAAACACATTTTGGCCTTAACCTTCCGGACTCAACGTTGTAAAAGTACAACACATTTGACAAAGAACGCTTGTCGCTCACAAGAGTCTTACAGTCTGAAGAATCCAGGACAATTGTTTTTACCGAGGAACACCTTTCGCATTCTTTTGAGGCAAAACACGATATTCGACCAATTGGTCGGGTTCAGCGAAACTGCAACGTGCCTTTTTGACTGACTTTTGATATCCGAACGGAAGTAATTCATATTAATTCATTCGTACACTTGTTGTTCCTGCAGGCGCACCTTTGTTTTCTTTGACCGTTTCGTACGGAGTGAATTTAACACCAATGTCCGTTATATTACCCTCATCTAATAGATATATTTAAAAGCTTTTGGCTGAACCCCGACAAAGAATTAGTCGCGTTTTCTTGTAACCATGTTTTGAAGTCGGCCAGTAATAGAAGAGCCATATTTTGATTAATTAATCTACTGGATCTGTTCAAAACTTGTTCTACATACTTTTTTTGAGAAAACTAAGCCTCAGCGCTTACTGAAAATTAATCGACGCATAATGAATAATTTTCACAGCGGAGGAGCGTTGCGAAGTCATCCGTTGATAATCGGTGGCGTAGTTGGCGTGAACTTATTTAATCCTCAGAGGCATTCTAGGAATCCATCCGGAGATTTATTCAGGATTTTTTTCATATATCCTCCCGGAATTGCTTAATGAAATCGCCCAGGAACTTCTTTGTATATTGCAATGAAAGAGAAGTGAATTTTCCTGAAAGAGCAGTTTGCAGAAACAGTTTCTGGATAAACCTTGAGAAATTCTTGGGAATTGGGAGTATTCAGGAAGACTTTTCCAGCAATAAATTAGCGAGAAATAAGCTTGAGAAATTTTCATAACGTTTCGTGACGTGGAGTTTTTGTATAAATTCCTAGACAACTTTAAGATACATTTTCGGTGGGATTCTTGGAGAAACTTCCGATGGAGTTGGTAAGAAATTTTCGAAAGAGTACTTGAAGAAATTTGTGGAGTAATAAATTTCTTTAGAATTTTCAGTAGAATTCTTGAAGAAACTTTCAAGAAAGCGCTTTTTGAAGTTCTAGAAATACTTGCAAGAAGGAATCTGAGTAAGATTTCTGGTTGAATTGCAATCAATTTCCATAGGAGTTTGGGAAAATTCCTGAAAAATGCAGGTAAATTTCGAAAAATTCCGAAATGGGTTGAAAATTTCGATGCTAGGTATGATATATGTCTGTTTCTTTCTCGCTTTATCATTCAATTGGATGGCAGAGATAAATCTTCTCTCAGCTATGTTGTCGGAGAGCTCTACTTGATGTTGTCGGAAGCTTTTTCGTACGTAAGAGTGAAAACGAAAGTCTGAGAAGCCATTCTCTTGACGACGCTTACAGCGAACAGCTGGAAAAAAGTTTTCATCCGCGATGGAACGAGAACTCGGAAAATCGGCTGGTGTTCACCACAATGGCGCAGGAACGCTCCCGTGGGTAAGTAAACTTCTGAAGTGAAAATCAGTGATTTGCTGAAACTCATAATTTGAAGAGAATTATCAAATTTAAGAAGGAAAACCGCTCGAAAATACCAATAAGACAAAGACCAAAAAGCATGCGGCTTCAAAACTTGTGATTAAGGTTATCAAATGCCGGCAGACGGGCAACAAATTGTGCATAAGAATTCCACGACGGAAGGGCGTGAGACATTTACTCATTTCAACGGAAGGGTGGAATGAGGTTAGATTAGAAATTACAATTTATTTATTACAAACCAAAATTAAATTACGAAAACTTCTGACGGAAGGGCAGAAATATATTAAAATAATTTTTGACGGAAGGGCAAAAATAAGAAGAAAAAAAAAGGAAAGAAATCGTCTGCGTCGGAGTGCAATGTGCATGCGCGTACTCAAATTTTACTACATAGGAACAAAGGTGCAAAAACAGTTTGAAGTTCGGCGAAAACTCGACAAGCAAAAAAAAAAAAAAGAAGAAGCTTGAAACTGAAATTATAGTCGATGTACTGTACTGTTGCATTATGGAAAGTATCTCTAAATTGTTATTTTATGGTATCTCTTTTCCGCAGTGAACAGTCGCCGAGAAAGAAGCTGAAAGGGAAGACGGTAAAATCAGAGAAATTTAAATCTCTAACTAAGGAGTTAGAAGAATCCAGAGCCCAAATGGCGGCCTTACAGGAGGCATTGGAAAAAGAACGAGCAGAAAAAGCGGCATGGAAGGCAACCGCCGACGCACGAAAGTCATCGAGTAGTATCGCCGAGCAGAGTAGTGATGATTTTGATGGTGCTCCAAGACCATCCAGCACACGCCGAGCTGAATCGGCATTAAACGAAGAATCCCGATTTGTGTCATCTGTAAACCAACTCTCGGTTTCATCGCTAAACGTCCCAGAGTGTATACCTTTGGCAGACGATGACGACATTAACAGACATTCGTTTGAGATGTGGAAGGATTTGTTGATTGACTCGATGAAGTTGGCAGGCATCGAGGATGAAGCTACTCAATTCATCCTGTTCAAGATCAAAGCTGGGCCCCGACTGCTTGGAATATTCAAGAATACACGATCCACGGAGGGCGCTCCTTGTGAAAAAATGGAGCCGTTTTCTAATGCATTACAACGACTGAAAACGTACTTCGGATCCGGATCCGACATTATGTTGCAAAGGAGAAAGCTTGCACTAATGTCTCAGAAAGCGGATGAAACTGACCTGCATTTTGTAAATCGTGTTTCGGCAACAGCTAGGCTGTGCGAATTCAGTAACGACAAGGAATTCGAAGAAATCATTGGAACCATCGCCGGGCAAGCACGTAATCGTGAAGTAAGAACAGCGGCTTTGAGAATGCTCAACAGAAGTGGCACGATCACCGATTTGATCGACAAGGTGCGGGAGATCGAAACAATTCGCCTGAACGAAGACTATTACCAGCGAAAACACGCTCATCCCGAGCCAACCGTTCTAGCACCGATCCGCGCAGATTATCCCAGGAATCAGACAGCTCGTGATCGTTTTCATCCGTATGAATCGACGGCCCCAAACCAGCCCACGTCAAGTTCGCGGTTTGGTCGATTTTCCAGTTGGCGAAACAACCGTCGTGGCATGGCTGGTGGTCGACGCGGTAACTTCAACCATGGAGAAAATGCTGGAGGTGCGGAAATGTGTATCACTCTTCTTCGGATTGCTCCGGCTATTGACAGAACGTGCAGGAAGTGCAACAAAGTTGGTCACTTTCAGCGAGTTTGCCGATCTTCATCGCGTCCTTTATCGCTGAACGAATCAAAACCGGAATCTATGTTAGAATCGAACATCAAGAAGATCGCAGTTGTTGAGGAAACTGAAACGGAACCAAAATCGGAAAATGTAAGTCTCGAACCTGATAATTAATAATTAAAACATAAAATTAAATTTTGGTTGCTATGATTGCTTTTATGGCAATATTTCGTTCCCTAAATATTTTAACATGCGTTTGATTTGCTTTGATAAATAAATGAATTCGATCAGCTCTACAAATGTAACCATTTATAAGTCAGATTGAATAATTGGCTTAGATCCAACTGAAAAAAAAGAATAATATGAATAAATAATTTTGAAGATATAAATAATTAGATTGTTATATTTGTTTGTTGACCCAACACAGGTTGAGATCTTGGTACATGTCAACGTTGTATCGTCTAATGGTCCACCCAAGGATGAAGGTATCGTATCAGCAAAAGTCGCCGGCATGGAATGCGAATTTTTGATCGATTCCGGTGCCCATGTGAATACATTCACAAATGATTTTTTCCAGAAACTAATTAGTGATGCAAGTTTTGAAAGGTCAATTTACAATATGCAAAAGCAGACAGACAGATCACTCAGAGCATACGCTTCAACCGGAGAAATTCCTGTGATAGCTACGTTTGAGGCACAGCTCTTTATTTCTGAAGATCGACCTACGTTCATAGAAAAATTCTATGTAGTGGACGAGCGGCGCTCATTGTTGAGTCGACCAACAGCAACCCGATATAGCGTTTTAATGCTAGGTCTGAAAGTTCGGTATCGATCACTGGAAGTGAAAGTGATTGGAGATTGCAACCCGTAGAAATCTTCCTGATTGATGAAAATGCAGCATTCCCAAAATTCAACATTCCGCCGGTCAAAATTAGCTACAATCAGGATATTGCACCCTGTCGTAATATTTTTTTCTAATATTCCGTTCTCCATAAAACCTTTGGTACAACAAAGACTTAACCAGTTGATCAAAGCAGACATTATCGAACCGGTAACCGACACAATGGACAGGTCCTTTTGCTCATCGATGTTAGTCGTTCCAAAGGGCAAACATGATTTTAGACTGGTAATTGACCTGAGAGGTCCAAATCAGTATATATACAGAACGCCCTTTGTGATGCCAACTTTGGACAAAATTTTAGCAGAACTGGACGGTGCTCGTTGGTTTTCAACGATCGATTTGTCTAACGCGTTCTACCACATTGAGTTGGACATAGAGTCACGCCACTTGACGAACTTCTACACGGAATTTGGAGTATTCCGCTGTATCAGACTACCATTTGGCTTATGCAACGCCCTGATATTTTTCAGGAGGTCTTGCAGAAAGATATCTTAAGGTGGCTGCGAAGGAGTCACTAACTACTTAGATGACGTACTGGTACATGGAAAGACAAAAGAGGAACACGATACCAACCTCGCATGAAGTATTATCTCGCCTTAAAAGCCATAATGTCCAATTAAATGATTCAAAATGTGTGTTTGGAAAACAGGAAGTTAAATTTGTGGGCTTTATGCTAACGGCAGATGGATGGATGGTAGAGAATGACAAAATTTATGCGATCAAAAATTTCAGAAGACCAAACAGTTGTTCAGAAGTGAAAAGCTTCTTAGGTCTGGTTACATTCACAGACAAGTTCATCCGAAATCGTGCTGATAAGACGGAACACCTCCGAGGATTAGCAAACTCTGATAAATTCTATTGGACTCTGGAAGAGGAACATGAATTCAATTTTCTGCGGAACGAGGCGTTAAACGACATCAAGAAACTCGGTTATTATAGTGCAACTGAGGACGTTGAACTATTTGTTGATGCCTCTCCTACTGGATTAGGTGCTGTAGTAGTCCAGTACAACGCAAAGGGCAAGCCAAGAATCATTGCGTGCGCATCAAAAGTACTCACGATGTCCGAAAAACGCTACCCACAAACGCAAAAAGAAGCACTCGCCGTTGTGTGGGCAATTGAGCGTTTTTCATATTATCTTTTGGGTCGTTTCTTTGTTGTCCGTACGGATTCGGAACCAAACGAATTCATATTCAGCACATGCCACCGACTAGGAAAAAGAGCCGTATCACGGGCAGAATCGTGGGCCTTAAGGCTTCAGCCTTACGATTTTAAAATCAAAAGGGTACCCGGCGATCAAAACGTAGCTGACGCTCTTTCAAGGTCAGTAGAGTTGATATATTTGTTGAGTAGAATATTAAGATATAAATAAAAAGCTATTTTTAACTTTTGATATAATCCATATAATCTAGATTAATCAAAGAAACACAAAATCAATACCCTTCGAGGAGGATGATTCAAGAATTACCTCTACACGCTGGATTCAGGATGTATGGAGATCACTTGGGATGAAATCGAGGAGGCTAGCGAACACGACGATGAGCTAATGAGTGTGAAAGATGCGGTTGAATCAAACATGTGGCCGGAAAATTTGCGAAATTTGAGGCACATAAGAAGGAACTGCATTTTTGGGAGGTCTCGTATTCAAAGGAGAAAATACTATCTTGCCAAAACTCTTCGCACCAAGGCCATGGCTTCAGCCCATGGAGGTCATGTTGGGAGGTAGCCATGAAGAGAATCATGCGCAGATTCTTCTGGTGGCCTGGAATATCACGTGACGTCATTCAATTCGTGAAAAGTTGCGAAACATGTGCTGTCCTGGCTCGCAAAAACCCTCCAGTTCCACTGTCCAGTAGAGAACTTCCTGAAGCTCCGTGGGAAATCATACAAATTGATTTCCTTTCCATTCCTGCGACAGGAGCCGGGACTCTTTTGGCCGTAGTCGATACCTACTCTCGATATTTATCGGTCATCGAAATGCATCAAACCGATGCAAATAACACCAATAAAGCCTTGTGTCAGGTATTCCGAACTTGGGGATGCCCAGCAATTATCCAAAGTGATAACGGCCCACCGTTCCAGAGTTCAGCGTTTATTGAATTTTGGGAACGAAAAGGAATTAAGGTGAGAAAATCTATACCACTTTGTCCCCAAACAAATGGTATTATCGAGCGCCAGAACCAGGGACTGATTAAGGCAGTAGCTTCGGCAAAAATAGATGGTGATAACTGGAGAGCAGCACTTCAACGATATGTTCACAGCCACAATACATTAATCCCTCATTCGAGATTAGGCGTGACACCGTTTGAGCTTCTGGTTGGCTGGAAGTATCGTGGGACATTTCCTAGCCTTTGGAGCGAATCGGAAGCCAACAAACTGGATCGCACGGACATAAAGGAAAGAGATTGTGCAGCAAAGCTTGTAAGCAAGAATAATGCAGACATGGCACGCGGCGCAAAAGAATCCAATATCCGATGTGGCGATATGGTATTTATGGCGCAACCAGAAGAAGACGAAGTTGGATGCTACTTTTTTCGAAGGAACGATTCACAGTGCTAGCAAGAGAAGGAGCTAAAGTAGTCCTAATGAACAATGGAGGCATGCAGTACACGAGAAACGTCCAGGATGTAAGAAAAGCACCGATAACTTCAAGCAGTTCAGATTCAGTGGAAGAGGAAGAAGCTATGAAAGAGATTTCACCATATTCCAATGAGCAGAATGATAACGTTACCCCAGATTCGATACCAGGCCCTTCGAGAGTTCTACGTCAACGAGATAACATCCATAAGCCGGCACGATATGATGAACGTTTTTATATAACATATTTTGCTAAATATTCCAACCAGAGATTTAAGTAATCTGTTTGTAATACAGAAAAGTAGTACATTTGGCTATTATTTGGAATAAGAACTATAATATAAACTGAGGTATCAAGCTAATATCATGGTATTTGAATTGTAAGACTCAAATAGATAATCATGAATTAATCAACTATAAAATATACAACTCACTGTTTGTTTCCTCATACTTATCCGCAGGACTGGCATTCGGTCTGTGACCAGAGTAATTGTATATCCTGGATCCACCCTAATTCTGGTTCCTCGATTCGATTTATATTCGATCATACTTTTTGCAGAATATTCGTTTGATTTTCGTCCGTCTAAAAGCATGCCAACTAATTTGGGTAGTTCTGCTGAACGGGATCAGTTGGTCCATTTCTGAGCTCTGGATATATAGGTAGCTGCTTGCATTCGGATTTCTTACGAAATCCATAAAACAATATACTAAGAAACGCATGTTTAAATTTGCTATTGACAGGTTTGAATGAATCACAACGTTTCACAAGTAAACTGTAGTAAAACCTGACGGATAGACGAGTGCATGGGTAAAATTTTTAAAGAGTACGCATATTAAAAAAAAGGTATACATTGCCCTCATATGAATTCACTCGTATCTAAATCTGAACCTGAAGGCAAAACAAAAATGTAAACATAGCTCTCATATGATGTCGTAGTGCAATCGTCATAATGTCAATGATTGACGTATATCGAAATCGAACCGTAACACGCGCAACACAAATGGATTCAGGATAGTATGCAGCTGGAAAAAAAAGCGTAACGCATCAAGTTATTATTTAATGAAAGAATAACTTTCAAATAAGACGTAAGTGCTTCATTAAATCATCAATATGATCAATATGGATTTCAAGCATTAATACGAGATGATAACATTTGCGGGTTCAGCAGGGTTAACAATATACTAGTTTTATTCGAATTAATCAATGTATCACGATGATTAAACTAGTGATTGGAAGTTAGTATAGCGGATAAAGAAAAATACAATTTAAAGTAAACTTCATTTTGAAACCACTGGTAGCTTTATAAAGCCTAGTACGCAGCTCTCAAGGAAAACGGTCAAGAAAAATTTGATCAAATTACCAAAGTAATTTTTGTCAATCAGTCAAATGAAGCGAAAAAAATCATTATTTGTGCTGTCATCAAGCATGTAAGCAAATGGAAATAATAGCTGCAACTTTGTTTTTCTAAAAAAAATTATTTCTTTCAGCAATGTTGGACCAAAATCAATGGATGAACTCCTCTAAAAAAGCCAACGCTGGACGCTCGTACCGACGTAGGTGTGCATCTGAAGATGTTCGCTGAATGAGCAATAACGTGAACGCCAAAAATGTGAAAATTATGAAGTCTTGGTTTGGCTGCTAATGCAATGGTTAATAAACGCTTTGCCGAGTTGTGTATCCGATGATTTCTAGCATGACACGTAGTGAATCAGTTCTCTTTTCAGTTCTCAGCTCTTTTTTCATTCGCTGTCCACTGAAGGCACAATGGTTGAGTCTCAGAGCCAGCGTCTTCTTCGACCGATAGAAATGCGTACACAGAACTAGGATGCCACTTCTTTCTATATTTCTAGCTGTTTGCTGCATGTTATCTTGTCTAGCTGGTAACGTACCGGTACCTGAAGGTGTTCCGTATTGATTCGAGTCGATCACCTGGTACGCCGAATTCCATTGTCGAATTGATTGTTCTCTTTTTCAAACTTCACTCTCTGAATATTCCACGGACTCTACACTACCGATGTCGGCTTGATCTTCTTTTTCCAATCCTATAATCTTCTGCAGACGGAATGATACTTCTATAGTACTGTTTGCTCAGAATGCAGTTCTAGCTGCTCGAATTCCGTTACATCCTGCTTTATTTTTTATTGATATGCATTTACTTTTTAATGGGTAAATTGAGATTCTCTGTATAGTTCTCCCTCCCTGTTCATGAGTTCTTATTTGCTTCGAAAGGGGTTAGGCCACTGAATGGGGTTCGAAAAACACATTTTTTGGCCTTAACCTTCCGGGACTCGCACCGTTGTAAAAAGTACAACACATTTGACAAAAGAACGCTTGTCGCTCACAAGAGGTCTTACAGTCTGAAGAATCCGGGACAATTGTTTTTTTTACCCGGGAACACCTTTCTTCGCATTCTTTTGAGGCAAAAAACACGATATTCGACCAATTGGTCGGGGTTCAGCGAAACTGCACCAAGTGCCTTTTTGACTGACTTTTGATATCCGGAAACCGGAAGTAATTCATATTAATTCATTCGTACACTTGTTGTTGGCCTGCAGGCCGCACCTTTGTTTTTCTTTGACCGTTTCGTACGGAGTGAATTTAACACCAATGTCCGTTATATTACCCTCATCTAATAGATATATTTAAAAGCTTTTGGCTGAACCCCGACCAAATAGCCAATTAGTCACGTTTTTCTTGTAACCATGTTTTTGAAGTCGGCCAGGAATAGAAGAGCCATATTTTTGATTAATTAATCTACTGGATCTGTTCAAAACTTGTTCTACATACTTTTTTTTTGAGAAAAACTAAGCCTCAGCGCTTACTGAAAATTAATCGACGCATAATGAATAATTTTCAGCCAGCGGAGGGAGCGTGGCGAAGTCATCCCGTTGATAATCGGTGGCGTGGGTTGGCGTGAACTTATTTAATCCTCCAGAAGGCATTCTAGGAATCCATCCGGAGATTTATTCCAGGATTTTTTCATATATCCTCCCGGAATTGCTTAATGAAATCGCCCAGGAACTTCTTTGTATATTGCAATGAAAAATTTAACGTGAATTTTCCTGAAAGAGCAGTTTGCAGAAACAGTTTCTGGATAAACCTTGAGAAATTCTTGGGGAATTGGGAGTATTCCAGGAAGACTTTTCCCAGCAATAAATTAGCGAGAAATAAGCTTGAGAAATTTTCATAACGTTTCGTGACGTGGAGTTTTTGTATAAATTCCCTAGACAACTTTAAGATACATTTTCGGTGGGATTCTTGGAGAAACTTCCGATGGAGTTGGTAAAGAAATTTTCGAAAGAGTACTTGAAGAAATTTGTGGAGTAATAAATTTCTTTAGGAATTTTCAATAGAATTCTTGAAGAAACTTTCAAGAAAGCGCTTTTTTGAAGTTCTGAGGAAATACTTGCAAGAAAGAATCTGAGTAAGATTTCCTGGTTGAATTCGCAATCGAATTTCCATAGGAGTTTAAGGGAAAAATCCTGGAAAAATGCAGGTAAATTTCGGAAAAATTCCCGGAAAGTGGGTTGAAAATTTCTTAGAGAAAATTTTGGAGGAACTCTTGAAGGAACTTTCCAAGCAGTTCCTGCAGGAACTTTTGAGGAGTTCCTTGAAATCTTCCGGAAGAATTTCTAGAGGAATTTCTGGAGGAAAATCCCTAGGAAATATTGGAAGAACTTTCTGGAAGAAGGAACTTTTGGAGAAATTCCTAGAGGGATTTTTGAAAAAAGATCCGAAAGAACTCCAAATCGATTTCGGGAAGAGATTCCTAACAGAACATCCCGAGCAAATCCTGGAGGAACTTTCCGAAGTGTTTCTGGAAGATCCATCGCAAAATTTCTTCAGGAACTTCCGGAGAAATACCAGGAGAAACTTCCCTAGGAAATATTGGAGGAACTTACTGAGGAATTCGTGGAGGAACTTTGTGAGGAATTTCGAGAACAACTTCGGAAAGAGTTCTTGGTCGATCTCCATGAGGAATTCCTTAATAAACTTGCCATGATAATTTCAGAGGAACTTCCCGAGCAATTTCTGGAGGAATTACCAATTCATGGAGGATCTAGCAGAATAATTTCTAGAGAAACTTCCGAAGAAACTCCTGGTGGATAATATGGAGGAACTTCCGTAAGAATTTGGAGGAGCTGCCGGAGAAATTCTTGAAGGAACCTCCAGAAAAATTGTTAAAGGAACTTCCGGAAAAAATCCTATTTTTTTTAAAAAGAATTCGTCCGGAAGTTCCTCCATGAATTCCACTGTAAGTTTCCTTCAGGAATTCCTCTGGAAGATCCTTCAAGAATTCCTCTTGAAGTTCCTTCAGGAATTCCTCCGGAAGTTCCTTGAGGTATTCTTCTTGAAGTTCTTTGAAGAATTCATCCGGAACTCAGGTTTACTCAGGAAGTTCTTTTAGGAATTCCTCCGGAAGTTCATCCGGAAATTCCTCTGAAAGTTCCTTCGGTAATTCCTCTGAAAGTTCCTTCGGGAATTCCTCCAGGAGTTCCTTAAAAAATTCCTCCAGAAGTAACTTCAAGAATTCCTCCGGAAATTCCTCCAGCAATTCCTCCGGAGGTTCCTCTAGGAATTCCTCCGGAAGTTCCTCTAGGAATTCCTCCGGAAGTTCCTCTAGGAATTCTTTCGGAAGTTCCTCCAGGAATTCCTCCGGAAGTTCCTCCAGGAATTCCTCCGGAAGAACTATCTATATACACTAAAATAATAAACGCTTTGCCGAGTTGTGTATCCGATGATTTCTAGCATGACACGTAGTGAATCAGTTCTCTTTTCAGTTCTCAGCTCTTTTTTCATTCGCTGTCCACTGAAGGCACAATGGTTGAGTCTCAGAGCCAGCGTCTTCTTCGACCCGATAGAAATGCGTACACAGAACTAGGATGCCACTTCTTTCATATTTCTAGCTGTTTGCTGCATGTTATCTTGCCTAGCTGGTAACGTCCCGGTACCTGAAGGTGTTCCGTATTGATTCGAGTCGATCACCTGGTACGCCGAATTCCTCCGGAAGTTCCTCCGGAAGTTCCTCTAGGAATTCCTCCGGAAGTTCCTCTAGGAATTCCTCCGGAAGTTCCTCTAGGAATTCCTCCGGAAGTTCCTCTAGGAATTCTCCGGAAGTTCCTCTAGGAATTCCTCCGGAAGTTCCTCTAGGAATTCCTCCGGAAGTTCCTCTAGGAATTCCTCCGGAAGTTCCTCTAGGAAATCCTCCGGAAGTTCCTCTAGGAATTCCTCCGGAAGTTCCTCCAGGAATTCCTCCGGAAGTTCCTCCAGGAATTCCTCCGGAAGTTCCTCCAGGAATTCCTCCGGAAGTTCCTCCAGGAATTCCTCCGGAAGTTCCTCCAGGAATTCCTCCGGAAGTTCCTCCAGGAATTCCTCCGAAGTTCCTCCAGGAATTCCTCCGGAAGTTCCTCCAGGAATTCCTCCGGAAGTTCCTCCAGGAATTCCTCCGGAAGTTCCTCCAGGAATTCCTCCGGAAGTTCCTCCAGGAATTCCTCCGGAAGTTCCTCCAGGAATTCCTCCGGAAGTTCCTCCAGGAATTCCTCCGGAAGTTCCTCCAGGAATTCCTCCGGAAGTTCCTCCAGGAATTCCTCCGGAAGTTCTTCAGGAATTCCTCCGGAAGTTCCTCCAGGAATTCCTCCGGAAGTTACTCCAGGAATTCCTCCGGAAGTTCCTCCAGGAATTCCTCCGGAAGTTCCTCCAGGAATTCCTCCGGAAGTTCCTCCAGGAATTCCTCCGGAAGTTCCTCCAGGAATTCCTCCGGAAGTTCCTCCAGGAATTCCTCGGAAGTTCCTCCAGGAATTCCTCCGGAAGTTCCTCCAGGAATTCCTCGGAAGTTCCTCAGGAATTCCTCCGGAAGTTCCTCTAGGAATTCCTCCGGAAGTTCCTCTAGGAATTCCTCCGGAAGTTCCTCTAGGAATTCCTCCGGAAGTTCCTCTAGGAATTCCTCCGGAAGTTCCTCTAGGAATTCCTCCGGAAGTTCCTCTAGGAATTCCTCCGGAAGTTCCTCTAGGAATTCCTCCGGAAGTTCCTCTAGGAATTCCTCCCGAAAGTTCCTCCAGAAATTCCTCCGGAAGTTCCTCCAGGAATTCCTCCGGAAGTTCTCAGGAATTCCTCCGGAAGTTCCTCAGGAATTCCTCCGGAAGTTCCTCCAGGAATTCCTCGGAAGTTCCTCCAGGAATTCCTCCGGAAGTTCCTCCAGGAATTCCTCCGGAAGTTCCTCCAGGAATTCCTCCGGAAGTTCCTCCAGGAATTCCTCCGGAAGTTCCTCCAGGAATTCCTCCGGAAGTTCCTCCAGGAATTCCTCGGAAGTTCCTCCAGGAATTCCTCCGGAAGTTCCTCCAGGAATTCCTCCGGAAGTTCCTCCAGGAATTCCTCCGGAAGTTCCTCCAGAATTCCTCCGGAAGTTCCTCCAGGAATTCCTCCGGAAGTTCCTCAGGAATTCCTCGGAAGTTCCTCCAGGAATTCCTCGGAAGTTCCTCAGGAATTCCTCCGGAAGTTCCTCAGGAATTCCTCGGAAGTTCCTCAGGAATTCCTCCGGAAGTTCCTCCAGGAATTCCTCCGGAAGTTCCTCAGGAATTCCTCAGAGTTCCTCCAGGAATTCCTCCGGAAGTTCCTCAGGAATTCCTCCGAAGTTCCTCCAGGAATTCCTCAGAGTTCCTCCGGAGGAATTCCTTCAGAGTTCCTCCGGAAGTTCCTCCGGAAGTTCCTCCGGAAGTTCCTCCGGAAGTTCCTCCGGAAGTTCCTCCGGAAGTTCCTCCGGGAGTTCCTCCGGGAATTCCTCCGGAAGTTCCTCCGGGAATTCTTTCGAAGGAATTCCTGGAGGAACTTCCGGAGGAATTTCCGAAGGATCTTCCGGAGGAACTGCTGGAGGGACTTCCGGAGGAATTCCTGGAGGAACTTCCGGAGGAATTTCCGGAGGATCTTCCGGAGGAACTGCTGGAGGGACTTCCGGAGGAACTTTTGAAGGAATTCCTGGAGGAACTTCCGGAGGAGTTCCTGGAGGAACTTCCGGAGGAGTTCCTGGAGGAACTTCCGGAGGAATTCCTGGATGAACTTCCGGAGGTCAGGAGGCCTGGAGGAACTTCCGGAGGCCCTGGAGGAATCCGGAGGAATTCCTGGAGGAACTTCCGGAGGAATTCTGGAGGAACTCAGGAGGAGGAGGAGGAGGAGGAGACTTCCGGAGGTCCTGGAGGAACTTCCGGAGGAGGAGTCCTGGAGGAACTTCCGGAGGAATTCCTGGAGGAACTTCCGAGGAATTCTGGAGGAACTTCCGGAGGGTGCTGGAATTGGAGGGCTGGAGGAGACTTCCGGAGGAATTCAGGAGGAACTTCGGAGGAATTCTGGAGGAACTTCCGGAGGAATTCCCGGAGGAACTTCCGAGGAATTCCCGGAGGAACTTCCGGAGAATTCCCGGAGGAACTTCCGGAGGAATTCCGGAGGAACTTCCAGGAGGAGGAACTTCCGGAGGAACTTCCGGAGGAATTCCCGGAGGAACTTCCGGAGGAATTCCGGAGGAACTTCGGAGGAATTCCGGAGGAACTTCAGGAGGAATTTGGAGGAAACCGGGAGGAATTCCCGGAGGAACTTCCGGAGGAATTCCCGGAGGAACTTCCCGGAGGATCTTCTGGAGGATATTATAAGAGGAACTTCCGGAGGAAATACCGGAGGAACTTCCGAAGGATTTTCCGTTGGATTTCCCGAAGGAACTTTCGTATGAATTCCCGAAGGAACTTTCGTATGAATTCCCGAAAGAACTTCCGGAGGAATTCCCGAAGAAACTTTCGGTGGAATTCCCGAGGGAACTTCCAGAGGAATTTCCTAAAGAAGTTCCGGAGGAATTCCCGAAAAAAACTTCCGGAGGAATTCCCGAAAGAACTTCCGGTGGAATTTCGTAGTTCAGGGTCAGGCAACAGAAATTCATTTTAGTTTATATAGATGGTTCTCATGACAAATGCATTTATTTACATTGATCACTCTTTAATCTTCCTGTCGATCTAATCAATATATACTTGATAAAAGTTATTCTACACCCAAGAAAATCTGCACGTTATTTCCACCTGAAAAAGTACGTAGATTTTTTCCACCTGCAATTCACGTAACTTTTACCTGATTTTTCGATAGAATTTTCATTCTACGTGAAAATCAGGTAAGTGCTACCTGAGTTTTGGATAGAATTCACCGGACACGTAAGTTTCACCTGATTTTTCTGAAGCATTTGCAGTTACGTGTGCACGTAAAATGTACCTGAAAAATCAGGTGGAAACAACGTTTAGATTATTTGGAGTGTAGTTTTACTATAGGGGCGATTCAAATATGACGTTAACTACTTAACTAGACACCCCTCTCTGGCAAGATTTTTTTTATATATCTAGTATACTGCCGCTAACCGCAAGTCGAGCACGTCTGTATATGGGCCTCCTTATACAGATGTGGTCGACTTGCGGTTAGCGGCAGTATATGTACTGTTACAAAATCTTAGAACCCCTCCGCCCCTAAAACCTGTGACATGATTTTTGAACGACCCAACAGACAAAAAAACTAATAAAAGTGCTGCCTACCATCTATAATAAGGTGCAGATAAAAAACCGTACATGAGAGAGGCAATATCGCTGTATCCCGAATTGCATCAGCTGTTGGGAGAAACGTAGTTAACATCGCGAAATTCGAACAATTGCAGTGGGCCGGACACGTATTTAGAATGTCGGATAATCACTCGTTTAAAATGGTTGTCGATAGCGATCCGTCGGCCACAATTAAAGCGAGGTGCATAGCGATCAGGGGCAATACGATTTACGGACCCATCGTAGACTGCGTGGTTGACGACGTGCAACTATGGGCTGCGCTCAATGGAGACGACTTTTATGTGCTACACAGGCAACACAGGCCGTAGTTTGAATACATAAATAAATAAATAGCCAATGCATAAGTATGTATCTTTTGTGGCAAGTTCAATGGATACACTGTTCTAGATTACGCAAATTATGGCAACAATGAGCAGGTTTCGTTCAATTTGAAAGAACTAGTAAAATATAATTAGTTAATTAGGCTTTGAATTTTGCGTTGAACATCTTTCAAATTATATATAATAAAATACTCATAGTGAAAACATCGAAACTATATATTGAAAATCATAAAAAATGTGTAATTCAATGCAATAAAACCCAAACCAAAATCTACCGTACACCCTTGCCGGTTAATCTCAATCCCCATCCCCAGCTCATTGAACTCATTGAGTGTTCATGCTTCGTGCCAAGCAACATTTATCGCTACATGTCCTCGTGATACCGGTCGATCGGATAACCAACTCTGGTGGTATCTTTGGTCATTTACTGGCAGGAAAGTTAGGTTCCCTCCGGAAGTCTGATCAAGCGACTGTTCTCCTTGTAAGAGGCGGCTCAACATCGCAGCAGAGAACAGCGACGATAAAAATCTAGTGATTGGAAGTTTGTTACGTTGAACTTAAAATCCCTCAACTTCATTGAAAGCACACGTATAATTGCAGATGTGCTGAAGGACCATGATTCGTCATCATAGTACTGGAAGTGTGTAGGAAGGGATCAATGGGGCAAACGATTAGCTAGGTAGTTATTCCATTTACCAGATTGTTTCGCATTATAGACGGCGGCCTCGCTCAGGTTAGCCAAGATGAGAAGTTCAGATCGACTATTGATAAATGCGTGCCTTTATATTGACGAATCAATTAATTTCACCGCTTCCACGAAAATGGCCATCTGCAGCACCAGCTTCTATGGCTTTCCATATCGGTACACTTGAAGTTTACTACACCAGAAAATAGAAGACCTGTAATGAATCGCAAAATAAAAAAAACAAAAGCAGTTTTAAGAAAACTTGACAAAAAGTCACTTTACTTGCGGAATAATATATCAGGACATTATTCCGCAAGTGAAGACGTCAGTTTGTGTTTTCTTCACTGCAATACGCCTGCTATTGCCTAATTGTTCCTTTTCCTTGCCAGCTCCGTACTGTTCAAGGAATGTCAGCAGCAGAATCATTCCTTGACCGCTACTTGTCCTATCCATTTGCACAGTACTTTAGAAGTCCATACCACCCTTAACTAAATAAATTGAAATAATTGATGATTGAATCGTGAACTGTTCGACCACAAAATCATTAACCTATTTTTAAGAGTCTATATTCACGAGTTTAAGAGTGGACCAAGTAAGGAATGTGGAGAATGAGACATAACCTTGGACATACCTGTGAGACATATATACATGTTGGACTACAAGATTTAAAGAAAAAGAGGGAACTTAATTTCAGTTACAGGGTTTCAAACGATCTTACACAACGGAAGTTGAGAAAAAAAAAGTCCGACGCCAAGGAGAAGGAGGAAGTTGCGAACATTCTAGAGAGCGAGAATGTTTCAAATGATGCTAGGTATGATATATGTCTGTTTCTTTCTCGCTATCATTCAATTGGATGGCAGAGAGATAAATCTTCTCTCAGCTATATGTTGTCGGAGAGCTCTACTTGATGTTGTCGGAGAGCTTTTTCGTACGTAGGTGAAAACGAAAGTCTGAGAAGCCATTCTCTTGACGACGCTTACAGCGAACGGCTGGAAAAAAAGTTTTTCATCCGCGATGGAACGAGAACTCGGAAAATCGGCTGGTGTTCACCACACTAAGCTGGTAACGTAATCCATAAAAGGCACTATTCGCAGCAGCAACACGTCTTTTCACTTCACGGGAAACGTCATTGTCACATGTCACAAGCGTTCCAAAGCCCAGGAGCATATGCGCCCGTGTGATAATAGTGCCGTTCCTATGCACGCCAGATCTCCTTATTCGCGAATACGAAAGTAATGCCTCTACTCACTCTTATGGGAAAATCTCATTGCTATCTGTCAGACTGTATGTGAAACATGGCCGCCAATCACCCATTCTTGTTCCTCCACAGTAAAATCCCATAAGGAACTGTCAGACTGTGAGTGAAGCATTTACCTTCGTAGTCGCGAATAGCGCCCTCGAGTGCAATGTTAAATAAAAAAAACGAAAGTGCATCACCCTGCTTCAGTCCGTCTAAGGCGTCTAAGGTTACAGACGAGGTTGACAATTTTTCTGCAATCCGAATACAGTCAAACCTCCATGAGTCGATGTTCTATGACTCGATATCGACTCGTGGAAGCAAATTATGCCTTATCAAAAAATATTTTCTGGGTTACTGTGATGGTCCCTTGAAACAGATTCTCATGAATTTTCTATTCCACAACTCGATATTTCCGTGAGTCGATGGTCCCTTCAATATCGACTCATCGGTTTGACTGATGCTGGGTCATTAGGCCGAAGGCCATTAGACCGAATGGTCATTAGGCCGAACGGTCATTAGGCCGAATGGCCATTAGGCCGAATGGCCATTAGGCCGAATGAGAACTGGGGAGTGAGAAGTGGGTAGTGTGCAATGATGAAAGAGTAGAAAGGAGGAAGGAAGAAGGAGGAAGATGTAAGAAGAAAAAAGGAGGAAGATGTAAGAAGGAATAAGGAGGAAGATGTAAGAAGGAAGAAGAAGGAAGATGTAAGAAGGAAGAAGGAGGAAGATGTAAGAAGGAAGAAGGAGGAAGATGTAAGAAGGAAGAAGGAAGAAGATGTAAGAAGGAAGAAGGAGGAAGATGTAAGAAGGAAGAAGGATGAAGATGTAAGAAGGAAGAAGGAGGAAGATGTAAGAAGGAAGAAGGAGGAAGATGTAAGAAGGAAGAAGGAGGAAGATGTAAGAAGGTAGAAAGAAGAAAGAAGGAAGAATAAAGAAGGAAAAAGGAAGAAGGAAGCAGGAAGAAGGAAGGAAGAAGAAGGAAAAAGAAAGAAGGAAGGAAGAAGAAGGGAGAAGAAAGTAAGAAGAAGGAAGAAGAAAGTAAGAAGAAGGAAGAAGGAAGAAGGAAGTAAGAAGAAGGAAAAAGGAAGAAGGAAGAAGGAAGAGGAAGAAGGAAGAAGGAAGAAAAAACAAGGAAAAAGGAAAAAGGAAGAAGGAAGAAGGAATAAGGAAGGAGGAAGAAGGAAGTAAGAAGAAGGAAGAGGGATGAAGGAAGATATAAGAAGATAGAAAGAAGAAAGAAGAAGATATAAAGAAGAAAGAAGAAGATATAAAGAAGAAAGAAGAAGATAGAAGGAAGAAAGAAGAAGGAAAAAGGATGCAGGAAGAAAGAAGAAGGAAGAAGGAAGTAAGAAGAAGGAAGAATGAAGAAGGAAGAAGGAAGACGGATGAAGGAAGAAGGGAGAAGGAAGAAGGAAGAGGGAAGAAGGAAGAAAGAAGAAAGAAGAAGGAAGAGGGAAGAAAGAAGAAGGAAAGAAAGATAAGGGAAGGAGGGAAGAAGAAAAGAAGAACAAGGCAAAAGAAAAAAAGAAAGCAGAAGAAGAAGGAAGAAAACGGAAGAAAGAATAAAGAAGAAGGGGAAGAGAAGGTAGAAAGAAGAAGGAAGAAGAAAGAAGAAAAGAGAAAGAAGGGAAAATATGAAGGAAGAAGGAAAAAGAAAAAAAGAAGGAAGAAGAAAGAAAGTAGAAGGGAGAAGGAAAAAGGGGTAAGGTGAAGAAGAACTTCATTTTCCTCTTCTTTGCTAATTCGCCTAATGGCCATTCGGCCTAATGACCGTTCGGCCTAATGACCATTCGGCCTAATGACCTTCTGCAAATGGTTTTCAGCCTACGGGCTTCGCCTAATGGCCTGACACCGGTTTGACTGTCAACCGGTGTCAGGCCATTAACCAACCCAGGAAACCAACCATGGCAGAAAGTCGATAAACCGAATGGTCGATAAACGAATACTCATCCAGCTTGTTCGTATCAGTCTAATCAGTTTCGCCGAAAACCATGTTCGGAGATTATCTGCCACAGCTCATTTCTTTTCACTGAATCATACGCTGCTTTGAAATCAATGAACAGATGGTGAGTTTGTACTCCCGGAATTTATCAGGATCATCCGCAGGGCAGGCTTAACATCTGATCCGTCGTTGATCGGCCTTCACAAAACCTGCCTGGTCGGAGTCTGTTGAACAAGATAGCGAGGATTTTGTCGCCGAGTTCGAAAGGTGATCCCTCTAATGGGCACCCTCTAGTCTATATCCTTTCTTATAGATTGGGCATATGAGGCTCTCCAACTGGCCGGCAGGCGGTTCTTCATCCTCCCATATTGTCTGGATAATGCGGTGGATCGATTGATGCAGCTGCTTCTTCCGTGTTTGAGAAGTTCGACAGGATCTCGTCCTTCCCAGAAGCTTTACTGTTTCAGCTCGTTTAGAGCCTTCCACCGCTGCCACCATAGTCTTGTCTGTCAGAAAATTCCCTCTCGATCATTGCACTGGCGGGCTTATGCCGCGCGCAATTGATAGTTGCGTAAAACCTCCGCATATCGTTTATATCCATGTTCTCCTGCGCTTCGCTACTCACCTCTCTTCGTGTTGCCTTTTTCCTGCGGTGATTCGTTTCTCTTCTGCCCTTGCTATACTATACCGCTCTCTGAACATTTTCTCGTCCGTCCCTCCGGCACTCCTCACCAAATCAAACATTTCGTTGGCGTCGCTGTTCAGTGCCTAACACTTCCTGCGCTGTTATAGTCACAGCTTCGTGGATATTTTCCCACAATCTGTTGACGTCGCCAGATCCAGTGGCATCTTCTATCCGCTCGTCCAGCTTCTGGTGGTACTTTCAGCAACTCCTTCACGGCAAAGTTGGATAGTGAAACGCATCGTTCTGTTGTTTTGTGAATTCGTGACGCTGGAGAGTCGCGCCCAATTTTACGCTCTGAGGTAGTGATCTGAGTCGATGTTCGGACCTCTGAAAGACCCTACATCTATAACATCCGAGAAATGTCGTCCGTCGACCAGCACGTGAGTCTATCTGTGAGCAAGTGTCTCCATTCGGATGGTGCAGGTGTGTTTGTGGATATTCTGTGAGCCGCTCCTAACATGAAGGACAGACGCTCGATCAGATTCGCACCTCCGGATGAGACAAATCCCCTTCCTGTCACATCGACTATATTATCACCGGGGTTGGTTACCCGATCTTCCTAAAGTTGCTCGTATCCCAGGCAGCGCCAAAGGAGGTAGGAATAGGAGTTGTGGGTAAGAGCTAAGGACCGCGAAATGGGGTCTATTTATCCTTAAGAGATAAAATCGGAGAGTGACAAAATCAGGTCAACACTGTATTTACCACAATCGTCATACATTTCATTAGACTTACATTTTCATTGGAAGAGCAAATCACTCCTAACATAACGAAAATAAATCCATGCAGTTGATTTGAAGTCATTTGATACCTGAGCAAATGGGAAAAACTCGATTCATTACAAACACACATTTTCACCTTTGATTTCCAGTTTAATTTTTGGGTGTTTCTCTTGTTTCTCTGGCTCATCACATGGAGACAACTTGGATCCTTCTCTCGATGCGTTTCTTATGCGTCTGAGGTTGTCCTTCCGATTAAAAGCCCGATTCCAAATCTCGCAACTGAACGGCTTCTCCGGTAGGTGCTTCTTGATGTTTTCTCAGATCACCACTGTGGAAAGAAATGAATTCTCAGAACTTACTAGCATTCTGTATAAAAGCGTTATTCTTACTTAGTCAAAACTTTTTATCACACTCGTGCATTTGATTGTCATTTGCTCAAAGTGGGTCCTTTTGTGTCTGGCCAATCCGTCGGTTGATAATATGCCTTCCACAGACCGGACACAAGTAGATTCGTTTAAGTGCGTTATCCGGTGCTGCTTTCAGGCTGTTGAGCAACGCATATTGTTTGTCAAAGGTCGCATTTGTACATTTTGGCACGTATGGATGTTCACGTGTGAACTGTAATTTGAAACACTGACAAACGATTTCGCACAGTACGGCATTGATGTCTGCAAAAATGAAAAATAATAAAAACAAAAAGTTTTAATTATTCCTCTAACCTTCGTTCATTGTTATGAATTCTCATATCTCGGTGAGGTTCTTTATAAACTTTCCACAAATCATTGCACACCTCGGCACGTTTGCCGCTCTCGATGTATCATCAGGACTTCGTCCTGGGCCTGCCTTTGACGCCCGTGCTCGGATCTTCTTTGTCGTCCGATACGTCTCGATTTTGCTCTTAGATTCCGCTTCATTTCATCTCCGTTTCAAGAATTTCATATTCGTATACGGAACCGACATCACCGCCGTCATCGTCATCATCTTCGTTATCACTTACACCGTTCGGATCAAAGTCAGGATCATTTTCTTCGTCCCCTTCGACAGGTTTGAACGATTTTATATCAATTTGCTCGAGTTCAGACGATTCCTCCAAATTATGATGAACGAGTCGGCTTTATCGTGATCTTCCTTTTCCTGTACGCGTCGCTGGTAAATTTCATTATTTTTACACAGGAAGTGTGAGAATGCCACTCCTCGACAAGAGATTTGCAACCAGGGCAGATGAACGGACATTCGTTTTCAACCTTGATGATCTACAAATAAAAAATCTTATGATCTGATATTTTGTTTAGATTAGTCTGAACCACTACCTGAATCAAAAGATATTGGATAATTAGTTGGACTAAACTGTGACCAATAGAAGCGTCAGAGCTATGAATATTATGTTCACCAATGGCAATCGTTTCCAAATCAGGCTTGTGTTAGCACAATCTACAGAGGCGTTCCATTGTAATACGATACGACTGAACGGCAAACAAAAATAATTCAAAATTACGCTAAATCTTATAAGTGTTTTGTAAAAATAGTATTGAATGTTAAGACGGTAGTTGTTTACATTTTTTGATTCTTTGGCTTATCTTCTACACCGCTGCAGCAAGAACGTGAGCAAAACAAAATGCATAATAAACGCAAAGTTTTGGATGTGTGCGTGGTGTTGCAAGCTTTCAGATAGATGTTGAATAGTTTAGAATAAAATAATTTATCGACCTTCCAGCAGATGTCCTACACAGTTGGCAAAAAAATTTGCTCTTTATTTATTTATTGCGACATTTCTATTTAGACTTACCCTGAATAATTTATTATCACAGTCAAATTTCGCTTTGATTCGCAGTCCGTCAAGGTTACTGCACTAAAGATTATCTAATTATCCCATACAATTTTTTTGAAATACCTAATTTTGATTAGCCTTGCATCTGGCAAAGATCAAGTTCGAGTCAACAACAAAAATGAGTTGTGTTCATCATCGCAAAGCGTTTGACAGTGCGAAGTTCGAAAACAGGATGAGTAGGATTATCACAGAAATCTAAACAATTGTGAAAAGAGCAATATCACAATATTGTGTATTTAGTCGAAGGATGGATTCCAAATAAATTTTTGCCTTGGGTTATTTTAAATCACCGTTCAAATCTAGGAAAATGTCCTTGCATTCGACTGATGCAGATGCTATTACAAACATTTTTATTGGTTGATGTGTGTAATTGTAAATGCATAATACCTGGCACAATGCATGCCAATATGTGGTTGGTTAAATCTCATTAGATCACATTTTCCGTCTATCAGTGTTTATTATGACTAGGATACAAAATCGTCCGATTCTACGAGGGCACTCCCAGGATTTTGCCTTTGGGTAGAGAAATTATTCTCTGAAATTTCAGCCTGATCCGTTATTGCATAAGCTGGCGCAAGTGATTTGAAGTTAATATGGGGTTTCAGCCGAAATATATGGGAAAATACACCTCTGTTACTATTTCATACAGGAAATTGGACGGAAAGCCCGATTGAAGATTTGCAGGAAATGAATTACATGCCAATGAACAATTCCACATAAAATTCTACAAGGATGAACAACACTCTCAAGCGTTCCACATTCCAAATTACAATTGATAAAAACTTGCTGAGAGTAATGGGCCAAACACAATGGATACGTTTGCGTGCGTTTGACAGTTTCCCATGGCAAAACTGTCAAAACACTACCTACTATATCAATTGTTTATTATCAAATCGATAATTGTATCGATTCAAAGCATTGGTAACAATGCCAAACATCGATTGAACTTCATTGTTGACATTAAATTGGTATTGATTAGGTTTACATTTCTGAGACCAACATCATTTGAAAAGGACGTAACAAATTTACCTTCTTATTCTTCGTTTGTATATATAGCTACTATATGGACAAAGAATCAGAAGGAATAAATTTGGCTGTCCCTCTCTTTTCAAAATGTTGATCTGAAATAATCGATTACACAATTTGAAAAGCCAAGCCTGCTGATGGTGTACAGCTGCAACTATCACCAACGCTATAGAGACTTACCACCCGTCGCTCAAGTCAGTCTAAACCCTGGTGGCTCATACAGAAAAACCCATTGCGAAAGCTGGGCTGTCAACGGCGTTATTGATTTTATTATTCCTTCACTTGAATTGCGTCGGACTTAGCGTTTACTCCGGCAGACACTTTCTAATCAAAAAAACGAGCAAAGAAAGTTTACCAGAACGCATTCACTACAGCAGCGAAGAGATTCGAGCCCCTCTACTGGCATCAACAAACGTAACCAAGAAGCTACAGTCAAACGCCCCAAGCTTTCCAAGGAAAATGCGTTTAAGTTAGCATAAACTAACTGCACCAGCTAAAAGCCCTGCAATGGTGGACATAAAAAAACTTTCAATGAATAACTAAAGAAATGTTAATAAAAAAGTTGAAACAGGCCAAGTTCTGGTTGGAATGTAGTGCTATGGAAGAAAGTTTGCGATTACTTACGAGATTGACTGATTCACGAAACCAAATGCTAAACTGTTAGCAAGTTTTTAATATAAATATTATCATACACATAGATATTGTAACACACAGAGTCGTTTTTGCGCGGAAGATATGGGCCGCGTAAATTTGTAATTGTTTATTTTATTGGACACGGAAACCTGTTAGTGTGACACTTTGTATCAGGTCAGGATAAAGTAAATTAAAACAACGTAAAAAACCGCGTAAATCCCAAAATATGTCTGAAGGAACCGCGGAAATCAGAAATTCGCGTGAAAAAAATCGAATAGAAAACCATTCCTGTGAAAATAACCGCATAACAAACGACCAGTGTACATCGGGTATGAGCGTTGACTCTTCCTTGATCAGATGGTCCAAGAAAATTGAAAATCCATCGAGAAACGGCTGAGATATTAACGATCGAAGTCTATCATATTTTCGTGACGATTTTCAAATTTTACAATGGTAAGTGTACCCCAATATAGAAAAGACAGACGTAGTTCTACGTCAAAAAACACGATGCTACGCACACCAACAAAGATATAGCAATACGTAACTTCGA
>NW_026943026.1:129257-182506 GCF_024139115.2 Armigeres subalbatus
TCGGTATGCTGGTTGCATGTTATGGTGACATTGCGGAACCGCGCGCGTACGTCGATGGACAGCAGGTGGCTTCCGGTTTGGTGAGACGACATGGTTTTCCCTGTAATCGAGACAACAATCAAACAATCTATTGATAAAGAAAATCCGAGATGTGATCGTACCTGACACTCGGAACGAGGGCAATCATGTTGAAGACCATTTCGTTTCAGACATTCACAGTTGGCAATGAGTAGCCCTCCTCGTAGCTCACGACTCTTGCAACCTCTAGCGGGAACCTACAAAAGAGAAAATAGCAATTTTATCTGCGAATTATCAGAATTGTTGGAGGAAAGGCAAGGTACAAGGGTGGAATGGTGTCATCAAGAGAACTCCCACCATTACGCCCACCTTTGTACACTTACCTTTGCTCGTGTTGTTCCTATCGCGTTGACACCTAGCATCGTCGAGGCCACGAGGTCGCATGGAGAACAGGCGGTGCCTTGGTGAATCCGGTACCGTTGGAATGCAGCAATACTGCGTGGAGGGAGAATTTGCACCGTTTGGGGTTTCGGATGACACACCATGGTGGTGCATATTTCCTTAGGCTCGACGATGGTCCTTGGGGTGCACACGATTTTTGGATCCGGAACGATGCGCTTAGTAAAGAATTTTCGGATCCGGGACGACTCGCTTCGGTAGATGATGCAGGGTTCAACATAGCAGCGCGGCTGATAGATGATTTTGGGTTCCACAATCGTTTTAGTTCTGAGTACTACTGTCCACGACGTTCGGAAGCAGTTTATCAGCTTGCGCTGGGCGACCACTCGCGGAGGTTCTGGACGGTTGAGATCGTGGGCCACATTGCGCCGGGGGACATATAACTGGACATTGTGGCAGTTTAGATCATTCTGCGTACGTCTAGGAACGCACGGATCGCAGAGGCTCCCGGAGCATGGGAGGACAGGGACCCTTGGGTTTGGAAGGAGTGTAGGATATGTGGGTTGATTGTGCAGGCGATGTTACAAAAGATGATCTGCCTTCCGTTCCCCGAACTCCTGCTGTGACATACCAAAGATTCGCTTTCCTCCAGTACATTTCTTCATAGCGGATGTCCGGGATGTTCGGTTCCTTGCGACGCAGATTCCAGGAATGGTGTACTGTGTCAGTACTATCGAAGACAATCAAGGGACGCTTCCACCAGCACAGATAGGACGGGAACGGGGCGACTAACAATGATAGAACGATTATTTATACAGTGTTGAACCAAAGGTCATCTGTAACGCGTGTTTCGACAACTTGTAGTTGTTTGTGGAACAAGGTTTCATGATAAATAATTTTCTAGGTATAAATTATTTCATCTGCTTTTAAATGTACTAAATTTGGAAACACATTTTCAATATAAATAAAAAACAACAATCACCTACTTCCGTAATTCAGAACTTAGTTCTGAATGCAAATCGGAAGACTGGTGCTACTTTTTGCATCACAGTTTTGAGCTTTTAGAGAGTTCGATAAAATATCCTTGTTCCGTTACTAACTTCTTTCAACTAAATATTCACTACTGTAACTATAACTAGAATTACCAATCTATTTGTTTAGCCACCGCAATGAAGGGCGGATAAAATCTACGAAATAGTAACTTGATAAATGTTGTAACCTAATTTATACATTGACTTCAACAACATTTAGCCCCACATTTCAAATGATCTATAGATGACGAAATTTCCACGGGGTGGGTAGGGAACGATTTTACACTGCCAATCACAACCTCGTATGATGGGTAAAGTAACCTCAACTCCACCCCTTGCCAGTGCGCAAATCGTTTCAACACACAGACAAAAAAACAGAGACGACATTAGCCAAATACTAACACTATTTCAATCGCAATCGTAAAATAGTATCGATTTGCAATTCGTCTCAAAACTGATCAAACGATTCCACTCTCCTTGGCCGATTCCTTCCGGATGGTTCGTTAATGGTGGTGTAATATGTTGGGGACATTGATTTATGAGCGCTCCCGGAAGGGTTGCCAGGGTGGATGTTGCACAAAACATTTCGAACGAATCCTCGGTCATTGTGGGACCTGTGAGGATGAGTCGTAATGCCCCTTCCCGCTCGAGGCGAAGGAAGCTAATGATGGTGACGTAACACAGGTAACAGAAACGATAACGATGCTTGGTGCAACAGGAAGAGGAACAGTAGTGGTCACATTTATGACAGGGAAGCGATGACATCTTACGCAAGGATAGCAGGGATAACAGGGATCGCACGGGAGCAACACGGTCGCACATCTTTGATTGGCGTTGGTGTTTGCTTGCAGATCTGTAATAAGGTGGCGTGGAAAGGAAATTCCGTTGTTTGAATGTATTCTTTGTTCCTGATGCATGCACTGCTTGACGACAAAACTTCAGGTATATCGATTTTCTCGCACCGATGCCTTCAAATCCTCCTGCTTCAGTCGCGTGTAAATCTTGATATCCTTGATGATCCTACGCAGACCTACTCTTGCCTTCAATTAAATTATTTCTACCGTGTACACCAGAATTTTGATTCTTGATAAAGGGTCTTGATTTTGTTTTACACCAAGGTAAACTTTTCTATCCACTTTAAAATTTTTTTTCGATCTATCGCATTGAGCTCGAACTGGAATGAAGCTCGGGAGGTGGAAAATTTTCACATGACCGAGGAAAACTGTTATTTTCCGTCGCCATGGGTACCCGTGACTGCTTGAAAGCTAGGATAGGATGTGCCAAGTAGTCAGTAAAATCGTACCGATTTTCTGTCACAATCGTACCGGTTGCTGATTGGTTGAAAATGACAATCGATTACTTCGATTGGTGGCGGCGCGTTTTCGTAGGGCAGCATGTTGTTGTTTGGCCGTGTTGCAAGTTTGTAAAGTTGATGTTAAGCAAAATTCGTAAATGTTTAAGTTCCAATTTTTGGTAAAAATAAATTTATACTGAACTGCAAATGCCATATAAATTATTATCAAGGGTTGTAAAGGTTTAAAACTGTTCATTTTAAACATTATCATTCTACTTTCGGTCATTTTCAATCTCAAAATCATATTTTCATTAGCGAAAACTTATCTCTGTTAGTCTTTCACTTCTCTTACATAAACAATGGATGGAACGGAAAGAAAACATCAAGTTTTGATACATGATTGAGATTTTGTACCAAATTACTTTGGCTGCACTGGCGACCACCTCATCAGAGCAATTGACTAAAAACAACACGGCAGTCTGAATTGAGTTGTCATCCTATCTAGGAAAGCGCCGTTTCAAATTTACGCGCGCGTCGACCCTTCGCTGCTTGTTTCGAGCAGTCAAGCGTTGCTATTTTCCACGCTTTGCGTTAGAGTAGCGTTAGAGAGCTACCAGGCATTTGATATCTAGATGGCGGGTAAGTTGTCCAATTGCTAGTTTGAGGCTCGTTTCCAATGAAGCGTTCGCTGTTCATTTATGTATGGCGTGATGCCTACATGTTGGCGGAAGAAGTATGTACGCTAAAAATCAGAGTTTGTTTGACTCATAAAGCCTAGTACGCAGCTCTCAAGGAAAACGGTCAAGGAAAATTTGATCAAATTACCAAAGTAATTTTGTCAATCGATCAAGTAGGCAAAAAAATCATTATTTGTGCTGTCATCAAGCATGTAAGCAAAAGTAAATAATAGCTCCAACTTTGTTTTCCAAAAAAAATCATTTCTTTCAGCAATGTTGGACCAAAATCAATGGATGGACATGGACAAGCCAACGCTGGCCGCTCGTACCGACGTAGGTGTGCATCTGAAGATGTTCGCTGAATGAGCAATGACGTGAACGCCTGTCGTATTCGGTGATGTCTTGTCTTCATCGCCAAAATGTGAAGATTGTGAAGTATTCGTTTAGCTTCCAATGCAATGGTTAATAAACGCTTTGCCGAGATGTGCATCCGGTGATTTCTAACATGACACGTAGTGAATCAGTTCTCTTTTCAGTTCTCAGCTCTTTTTTTCATTCGCTAGCCACTGAAGGCATAATGGTTGAGTCTCAGAGCCAGCGTCTTCTCCGACCCGATAGGAATGCGTACACAGAACTAGGATGCCACTTCCTTCATATTTCTAGCTGTTTGCTGCATGTTATCTTGTCTAGCTGGTAACGTCTCGGTACCTGAAGGTGTTCCGTATTGATTCGAGTCGATCACCTGGTACGCCGAATTCCATTGTCGAATTGATTGTTCTCCACTTTCAAACTTCACTCTCTGAACATTCCACGGACTCTACACTACCGATGTCGGCTTGATCTTCTTTTTCCAATCCTATAATCTTCTGCAGACGGAATGATACTTCTATAGTACTGTTTGCTCAAAATGCAGTTCTAGCTGCTCGAATTCCGTTACATCCTGCTTTATTTTTTGTTGAGCCACTACATTTACTTTTTAATGGGTAAATTGAGATAGTATAGTATATATACTGTATAGTTCTCCCTCCCTGTTCATGCGTTCTTATTTGCTTCGAAAGGGGTTAGGCCACTGAATGGGGTTCGAAAAAAATATGTTTTGGCCTTAACCTTCCGGGACTCGTACCGTTGTAAAAAGTACAACAAATTTGAAGAAAGAACGCTTGCCGCTCACAAGAGCGGTGGGACTGTGTGAGTGATCCAGGACCATGCGAGTCCCGGAGGGTTAAATGATAGCGTAGGTCGTTTTCACTGGTCTATTTCATATTTTGACAGTGTATGAATACATTTGGAAATAGATAAAAAAGACCTCGACCAGCAAAAAAGGTCTTACAGTCTGAAGAATCCGGGACAATTGTTTTTTTTACCCGGGAACACCTTCTTCGCATTCTTTTGAGGCAAAAAACACGATATTCATTATTGGTCGGGGTTCAGCGAAACCGCACTAAGTGCCTTTTTGACTGACTTTCGATATTTTGTTCATAGAATGAAAACCGGAAGTAATTCATATCAATTCATTCGTACACTTGTTGTTGGCCTGCGGGCCGCACCTTTGTTTTGCTTTGACCGTTTCGTACGGAGTGAATTTAACACCAATGTCCGTTATATTACCCTCAGCTGATAGATATATTTAAAAACTTTTGGCTGAACCTCGACCAATTAGTCACGTTTTTCTTGTAAACGTGTTTTGAAGTCGGCCAGAAATAGAAGAGCTATATTTTTGATAAATTAATCTACTGGATCTGTTCAAAACTTGTTCTACAAACTTTTTTTTTTTTGAGAAAAACTAAGCCTCTGCGCGTACTGAAAATTAATCGACGCGTAATGAATAATTTTCAGCCAGCGGAGGGGGCGTGGCGAAGTCATCCCGTTGATAATCGGTGGCGTGGGTTGGCGTGAACTTATTTAATCCTCCAGAAGGCCTTCTAGGAATCCATCCAGAGATTCATTCATGAATTCTTCTCTTCTTGAAGAATGTATCCAGCAATCTTTCTCGATTATTCCAGGGATTTTTTTTCCAGATTTCTCCCCGGAATTGCTTAATGAAATCGCCCAGGAACTTTTCTGGAAGGAATTTTTCTGAAAGAGCAGTTTGCAGAAACAGTTTCTGGATAAACCTTGAGGAATTGCTGGGGAATTGGGAGCATTTCAGGAAGACTTTTCCCAGCAATAAATCCTGAAGGGGATTTTGGAGAAATTAGCTTGAGAAATTTTCGTGACGAAGTGACGTGGAGTTTTCGTGTAAATTTCCTAGACAACTTTCAGATACATTTTCGGGGGGATTCTTGGAGAAATTTCCGATGGAGTTGGTAAAGAAATTTTCGAAAGAGTTCCTGAAGAAATTTGTGGAGTAATACATTTCTTTAGGAATTTTCAATAGAATTCTTGAAGAAACTTTCAAGAAAGCGCTTTTTTGAAGTTCTGAGGAAATACTTGCAAGAAGGAATCTGAGTAAGATTTCTTGGTTCAATTCGCAATTGAATTTCCATAGGAGTTTATGGGAAAATTCCTGGAAAAATGTCCGGCAAATTTCCAGAAGAGCTCTTAGGGAAAATTTTGGAGGAACTTCCGGAGGAACTCTTGAAGGGACTTTCCAATCAGTTCCTGGAGGAACTTTCCGAGGAGTTCCTTGAAAATCTTCCGGAAGAATTTCTAGAGGAATTTCTGCAGGAAAATTCCTAGGAAATATTGGAAGAACTTTCTGCAAGAAGTTCTGGAGAAATTCCTGCAGGAACTTTTGGAGAAATTCCTAGAGGGATTTTTGAAAGAAGATCCGAAAGAATTCCTAATCGATCTCGAGAAGAGATTCCTAACAGAACATCCCGAGCAAATCCTGGAGGAACTTTCCGAAGTGTTTCTGGAAGATCCATCGCAAAATTTCTACAGGAACTTCCGGAGAAATTCCAGGTGAAACTTCCCTAGGAAATATTGGAGGAACTTACTGAGGAATTCGTGGAGGAACTTCGTGAGGAATTTCGAGAACAAATTCCGAAAGAGTTCCTGGTCGATCTCCATGAGGAATTCCTTAAGAAACTTGCCATGATAATTTCAGAGGAACTTCCCGAGCAATTTCTGGAAGAACTTCCAATTCCTGGAGGATCTAGCAGAATAATTTCTAGAGAAACTTCCGAAAAAACTCCTGGTGGATAATATGGAGGAACTTCCGTAAGAATTTGGAGGAGCTTCTGCGGAAATTCTTGAAGAAACTTCCAGAAAAATTCTTAAAGGAACTTCCGGAAGAAATCCTAATTTTTTTAGAAGAATTCGTCCGGAAGTTCCTCCTTGAATTCCACTGTAAGTTCCTTCAGGAATTCCTTCGGTTTTTCTTTCAGGGATTCCTCTAGCAGTTCCTTCAATAATTCCTCTGGAAGTTTCATCAGGAATTTCTCCGGAAGTTTCTTAAAGTATTCTTCCTGAAGTTCTTTGAAGAATTCCTCCGGAACTTCCTTCAAGGTTTACTCCGGAAGTTCTTTTAGAAATTCCTCCGGAGCTTCATCCAGCAATTCCTCTGGAAGTTCCATCGGGAATTCCTCCGGAAGTTCCTTCAAGAATTCCTCCAGAAGTACCTTCAAGAATTCCTCCGGAAGTTCCTTCAAGAATTCCTCCAGAAGTACCTTCAAAAATTCCTCCGGAAGTTCCTCCAAGAATTCCTCTGGAAATTCCTCCAGGAATACCTCCGCAAGTTCCTCCAGGAATACCTCCGCAAGTTCCTCCAGGAATTCCTCCAGAAGTTCTTCCAAGAATTCCGCCGGAAGTTCTTCCAAGAATTCCGCCGGAAGTTCTTTCAAGAATTCCGCCGGAAGTTCCTTCAGGAATTCCTCCGGAAATTCCTCCAGGAGTCCCTCCGGAAGTTCCTCCAGCAATTCCTCCGGAAGTTCCTCCAGGAATTCCTGCGGAAGTTCCTCCAGGAATTCCTCCGGAAGTTCCTCCAGGAATTCCTCTGGAAGTTCCTCCAGGAATTCCTCCGGAAGTTCCTCCAGGAATTCCTCCGGAAGTTCCTCCAGGAATTCCTCCGGAAGCTCCTCCAGGAATTCCTCCAGGCTCCTCCAGGAATTCCTCCGAAGCTCCTCCAGGAATTCCTCCGGAAGTTCCTCCAGGAATTCCTCCGGAAGTTCCTCCAGGAATTCATCCGGAAGTTCCTCCAGGAATTCCTCCGGAAGTTCCTCCAGGAATTCCTCCGGAAGTTCCTCCAAGAATTCCGCCGGAAGTTCTTTCAAGAATTCCGCCGGAAGTTCCTTCAGGAATTCCTCCGGAAATTCCTCCAGGAGTCCCTCCGGAAGTTCCTCCAGCAATTCCTCCGGAAGTTCCTCCAGGAATTCCTGCGGAAGTTCCTCCAGCAATTCCTCCGGAAGTTCCTCCAGGAATTCCTGCGGAAGTTCCTCCAGGAATTCCTGCGGAAGTTCCTCCAGGAATTCCTCCGGAAGTTCCTCCAGGAATTCCTCCGGAAGTTCCTCCAGGAATTCCTCCGGAAGTTCCTCCAGGAACTCCTCCGGAAGTTCCTCCAGGAACTCCTCCGGAAGTTCCTCCAGGAATTTCTCCGGAAGTTCCTCCAGGAATTCCTCCGGAAGTTCCTCCGTGAATTCCTCCGGAAGTTCCTCCGGGAATTCCTCCGGAAGTTCCTCCGGGAATCCCTCCGGAAGTCCTAAAGGAACTGCCGGGGAAAGTCTTAAAGGAACTTCCGGAGAGAATCCTAAAAGAACTTACGGAAGAAGTTCTAAAAGAACTTCCGGAAAAAGTTCTAAAAAAACTTCCGGAAGAAGTTCTTATAGAACTTCCGGAGGAATTCCTAAAGAAACTTCCGGATAAATTTCTAGAGCAACATCCGGAGTAATTCCTAGAGGAACTTCCGGAGGAATTCACAGAGGAACTTCCGGAGGAATTCCTAGAGGAACTTCCGGAGGAATTCCTAGAGGAACTTCCGGAGAAATTCCTAGAAGAACTTCCGGAGGAATTCCTAGAGGAACTTCCGGAGGAATTCCTAAAGGAACTTCCGGAAGAATTCCTTGAGGAACTTCCGGAGGAAGCCCTTAAAGAACTTCCAAAGAAAGCCTTAAAATAACATCCGGAGAAAGCCCTAAAGAAATTTCCTGAGGAATTCCCAAAGGAACTTCCGGAGTAATTCCTAAAGGATCTTTCGGAGTAATTCTTAGAGTAACTTCCAAAGAAGCTTATGGAGGAATTCTTAGAGGAACTTCCGGAGGAATTCCCAAAGGAACTTCCAGAGGAATTCTGAAAAGAACATCCGGAGAAATACCTAAAGTAACTTCTGGATAAATTCCTGAAGGAACCTCCGGAAGAATTCGTAAAGGAACTTTCGAAAGAATCCTTAGAGGAACTTTCAGAGGAATTCCTAGAGAAACTTGCGGAGGAATTCTTAGAGAAACTTCCGAGGGTTTCCTTAAGGAACTTTCGGCGAAAACCCTAAAAGAACTTCCGGATGAAATTCTGTAGGAACTTCCGGAGGAATTTCTAAAAGAGCTTTCGTAGGAATTTCTGAAGGAATTGATGTAGTAACTTCCGGATAAATTTCTGAGGAAACTTACGGATGAATGACTAATGGAACTTCTGAAAAAAATCTAGGAGGAGCATCCGGAGGAATTTCAGGATTATTCTCTGAAGGAACTTTCGAGGGAATCACTGAAGGATCTTCCATAAATAAAAATCCTGAGGGATCTTTCCGAGAAATTCCTAAAGGAACTTCCCGAGAAACTTCTGAAGGAATTTCGAGAGGAAACCCTGAAGGGGCTCAAGAGGAATCCCTGAAGAAACTAAGTAAGATGCTCGCATTTGATGTTGAGCAAAAGCTTAAAGAGTCCGTTGATCGATTGATACCAAAATCGTTTAAAAAATGGCTGAGTTATTAGCTCATACATTCCCGGCTTGCTTCCATGACGATCACAATTTTGAATTAAGTTAGAACGACCACCAAGATGTCGGAGGAAAGTTCTTTTGTCAACTTGTGTGGAAAAACTCGATGCCAAATGGAACATAATATAGAAAAAGAATGGCTAAATCGAGTAAAAGCTCGAGTCATTTAGTATACTAAATGCAGCTTCATTGACTCGGGCATTAACTTGATTTAGCCATTCTTTTTTTATATTATGTTCCATTTGGCATCAAGTTTTTCCACACAAGAACAGCTATTAAGTGGAGGCAGAGCTCCAGATTACGTTATATATGGCAACAACGAAAAGTATAATGAACATCTCTCAATTATTTGATAATATTACATATATGATACAATTTTATTGATTGGAAATAATAAAACTATGTTTCCAAAACAGAAAAAAAGAGCGGCAACATAAAACTAAAAAAGTCTATAGTGTACACTTTTCCCGATTAATAATGCGAACACTTACAAGCACTTGGCTGTCCTCATGAGAACTCACATATCAAGCTCTATCTAGCAGTCACTTAGAATTCTAATGAATGCAATGTCAAATAATCTATCAATTAACAATTCCCATTCATTCAACTTTATACTCTTTTTTGTAGAAAAAAAATCTTGAATTTAGAAAGGATTTTTAAAGATTTTTGTTCGTTTGAATATTAGTTGTTTTTGACCTTTCGAAGGGGTAACGGCCTTATATGGTGATAATAATTAAAAATTTGGCAGGGTAAATGTTGCGCATGGCATATCATTGGTACTTCGTGTAATTGAGACATTTAATCAGACCCTATTGAGCGGTTCTTCGGCTCCTGCCAAGAAAATTCTATCCCTATATCTCCATGGGGTCGATCAGATAAAGAGCTTTGGTGGAAACTTTGAAATTTTTTGGATGCGCAACTTCTCGGATCATATTTACAACAGCGTCTGTATGCCTCGTTATGGGCGGTTTAACAACGCCCAAGTGTCTTTGAGTAACCCTAAGCAAAAGTGAAATATAGGTTTTGGTGTCAAGCCCTGCAAGATAACCTTAGAAGAAATAAACAAAAAATAATCTAAACTTTCGAATACAATTAGGAACAATCGACAAAATCCACAGTAGCTATTGGATGGTCGGTACAAGGAACTACACATCTATTCGTCGAAAGCACACACTAATTGCCATAATTGCATTGAAAAACCGCGGATTTGATATCGTAGCACTGCAGGAGGTGTATTGGATGGGATCAACGGGAACAGCTTTCATAGTTCATCAAAATCATCATAGGATATTCAATCGCTCAGGTTGGCCAGCTTGAAGAGATGAGTCCGACCATTGAAAAGTTTAGCGCCCAATGCCTGACGAACGTAAACTGCTTGCAACTGATTGATTTCATTATTTTCAAGAACGTGGCCATTCGTAGCACCTACTTCCTTCCGCTAACAGCTGGAAAAACATAGATCTGTAATTAATCGCGATTAGTTAAACTATTTAAAAAAAAACAAAAACAATGTGGAGAACTTATAACCAAACGTCACTTTACTTGCGGAATAATGCATCGGTGCATTATTTCGCAAGGGTAGACGTAAGTCTGTATTTTATTTACTGCAATACGCCTGCTATTGCTAAATTATTTGATTTCCTTGTTAGCTCCGTACTATTCAAGGAACATCAGCAGCAGAATCATTCCTTGACCGCTACTTGTTCTATCTATTTGCACAGTACTTTAGAAGTCCATACCACCCTTAACGATGGTGATTCGGCGAGGCACTACGCACCGTGATTTTATTATCAGGCTACAGTATTTGGAGATGCGGACTTCGGGTTTTAGTTGTTTGACGTAGCTAAGGATGTCTGATTTTTTCAATAAATCAATTTTTTTTCCTGCTATTCCACTGATCCGATTAATCGACTGCAACTAATCGATTAATAGACAAAATCGATTATTTTGAAAATATTTGAAAACTTTAAAGCACTTTAAAGTTAGTTGCCATTCGACATTGTTTTTGCATTAATAGATTGACTAACTTTATTTTAAACAATTCAAGAGTTTCTCAGAACCTTACCTCAAGATTACGAAAATCATATCTGAACAGAAAGTTCTTCCCCTGCTTTAAATATAAGTGACAAGAACTTCTTGTGACAGTTTCCTTCCTATAGATAGAACATGCATTTTTTATGTCAAAGATCATATTTGTTGCTAAGTAACATAGCATTTTATTGGTTGAAGTTCAGTAGAAATTTTTAAAGGAGAACGTGTCGAACCAGAATCAGTGTTGATAAAATCATTCAAAGATCTCAATAATAGCCACAGTTTTTTTTCACGCCTAATCGCATCGTAAACTCATTTCGCTTCAAAAAACGTTTACGCAACACAGATTTTGTTTCGTTTTTCCTAGAAACTTAGTAGTGAATTAAATATCATAACAGGTTCCCACTCGACATGTTATTTTGTAATTGACCCTTCCCGTCAAAAATTGTCTCTCTTTTTATTGTCTCAGTCGATTCTTTGGCTTATTTAGGGTCAACTAACTTGATTTGACCCCCTAGAGATTTTGAATCCTTTTGGTGACATTTTCTTGAATTTTGACAAAAAAGACCAATGCCGTTGCTGATTCCACTGGTTTCAAAAGAATAATGTTGATCTGCATTTGTTTAACTACCCGGATAAAAAATATCATTAAAATATCATAAATTTTATTGTTACAACACCATTTAAAACACTTTTTTACCATTGAATATAATGGAATTTTGACAATAAAATCACATGAGAAATAATGGTTTTCCACGATAAAATTAATGGTAAATGGGACTTTTACAATTAAAAAGGGGGATTGATATGTATCTTTACAATAAAAAATCGAAAAATTTCCATACAAAATTCGGAGCAAAACAATTGATTTTAAGGTTCTTCAATGGGATGATTTCGAGCGACAAAACTATAGAAAACTTTGTGTTTTAAATGTTTTCAATTACAGTTTCTATTGTTTTACAATATAAATACAACAGGATTTAGAATACATTATACTCCAATATTACAATAAAAATACAATACAATTAATTGTTTTACAATTTTTTTTATTTTAAAATTAATTTTAATTCAGTTAAAACTTGATTTTAACTCATTTTAACTCGCATTGCTGTTACTTGGCTACGGGTGCATAAACCTGTGAAAAATGTAAATTATTAAAGAATGTCAGTTTTATTAGAAGTACGTCGAGAAGAAAAGAAAAAATTACCTGCATCAGTTCTTATTAGATCCCGTTGGTAAGATTGGCCAATGGTAGCCACTGAACAATCTTGAATCAGTGAACAGCAAGCAGCAGTATTTTATTTATCATAAGCTTCATTTCTGTAAAGGAACAAGGATACATGTTACCAGGTATGTCATCAGGTATTATGAAGATAAATTTTTCATTTATCTCTACGCGACGCCCCGCGAAAATTGTACGCAAGGGAATAACAATCAAAAATAAGGAGCTGTCAAATCGTATGGACGCTTCGCTTCGCATCGCACTTCACGTCTACTCTGGCCGCACCCTACGGCTTTGGTCCGATTCGTGAATCAAAATCGAATTAAACTTAAAACTGACAGTTCAAAAATTTCCAAATAACCTTGCTCGCAGAGCAAGATTACTTTTGACAGATATTGAATCATTTTTGATAGATGTTTTGTTGGTCTTGCTGGGTAGCACCAGCCATTCTTATGAGCGGGGGATTTAATAATTTCCGAACTGTCATTTTTAAGTTTAATTCGATTTTAATTCACGAATCGGACCAAAGCCTAAGATTACGATTAGCGGTGGTGAGTATAAACCGTTTGTCAGCGCAGTATCATTACATTGACACTTTATCGGTCGCTACCAAACGCGCTGCTAAAACAGTAGCGTAGCTGACATGTGACCAAATTTAACAGCGCTGCTATTTGATGAACTATCAAACGTCGAACGTCACCGGTACGGAATGCAGCCACCAATATGATAACCGAAAGTAGTGACCGATGCGAAAAAGAGTGACTAATCTAAAATGACAGCACTGATCAAAATACTCGCTCCCAGTAATGATGCTCTAACGCGCACTACCACTTTAAATACTTACCATGGTACAGAAGCCGTATAGTGATCCACCGCTTGCCCAGCAGCAGAAACTGTAAAGAAAAAGACACTTTTTGCACCATACAGTTTCATTATTTTCATCTCTTCACTTATTATAAACAAAACTGTACACGCTCAAATGAATTCAGCCATTCTCCGAGTAAAATGATAAGCAAAAGTTTTTGTTCCCTTTCATTTTTTTGAATTAAATTTTTTATTGCATAATATTTCTAGACCTGCAATATGAAAATATATACTTGAGAATCGGTATAACATTTTTATTCAATTAATAAGCAAAGCTATTGTAATTTTATTGTTTTCATTTGTTATTTCATCAATATAATAAATCCATGAAATATTCCAAAATTATATTAATACAATTACATTAGACGGATTTCCAGATCATCTATACTTTATCACCGAAGACTTTTAAAATTTGTTTAGTTTTTGGATGAGCAATACTAAACATAAGCGAACAATAAAAATATAATAGAAAGAATCAGTAACATTTAAATATATTGTTATTTTAATGGACGTACAATAGAGATCTTTTACAACCGTGAACATTTTACAATAAGCGTACAATAGTTTGTATTGTTTGCCACACAATCTATTGTATTTCAATGGGTTATGTCATACAAGTTACTGTAAATTTTTATCCGGGTAGTTTGCGGTGCAAAAATAATGATAGGGACACGGCAGGTATTTCCGTCCATCGTCATAGGGGCTAAAACCAACGAAAGCAACGTTCATTTGCTAGAACTCCACTATAGCAGAACGTTTTTCCTGAGCTTACGATTTGGTACGTATGAATTTTACCAAAAAGCGTCTCTTTTATTGGTTTTCGAGACTATGACGAACAGACGAAAATACCTGCCGTGTCCCTATTTAGATGAAATTTTCATCAAATGAGTTTGGGCAAGAAGGCAAGTGTTACAATGCGTTACGCTTTAAATCATACATCGCTGAAAATCTCAAAATGCATACAATAAGTTCATGTCGAAATTTATAAGTTTTTAATGTCCAAGTCGGGTGTAAGCATATGCGGTATTTCGAAAAATTTCGTTTCAGGTGGTTCGAAACGAAATTCCGCGGAATTTCGCGGAATTTGAGCATCGCAAAATCTGATTTCTTCATTTCGTTTCGTTTCGTAATATTACAAAAATTTCGCTAGAAAAACTAGCTTCTAACGAAATTTAACGGAATTCCGCGGAATTTCGAAACAAATTTAAACTTAAACCATACTTCATATTATCAAAAATTTTGGCTGCGCCGCTGAACTAAACCATAAAACTATTTTCAAAACTTTAGTTATACAATTTTTTCTATTAACGCTCACTTCTTCTTCTTCAATGGTTCTACATCCCAACTGGAATTGATCTACTTGACTTAGTATTCTTTAAGTACTTCCTCAGTTATTAATTGAAAACTTTTCTATGTCCACCATTGCATGAGTAGGTATCTTGTTTTTTTTTCTTGCTAAGCAATGGAGGGGGAATCTGCTCAACAGACATCCTGGGTTGGACGTCCAGGGAGTGCGGGGTTAGGGACCATCAGCAAACGAGAGAGGACTACATCCCCGACCCGCTAAACCGTTTCCATTGCCGCCAAGCCCATCGTCCCTTCGGTACAACCAGAAAGTAATGCTTCAAAGAAGGGCCAGTGCACAACGCACCTTCGAGGTTGGCTGCATGTACTTGCAGCACCAAACATCGTGACTCGCTTTTTTAGAAGAAGACCATGTTATCGTGCAAGCGCATTGCCGGCTTTCCAGGTGGCCTTACCACCCCCTATGTCCTCGGAAGGTGGGAAAGATCGACTTCACGCCTGCTTCGTGCACCCTAAATTGACCTCTCTGCGATATGGCCAGTTCGTCAACACACAGAGGGAATTGTCGATGAGGTGCCTACGCCTTCCCCAGCCTTGACGAGGACCCCTTTCCGTCCTCGGGCTCGGAACCCGCCCGGTTGACCGACGCCGCGAAAGTGACGATACCATGTTGTTCTTCGCGCGGCCACTTGTTCGATAAAAGGATCGAGTTCGACCACAGGGCCGGTATGACCCATGAAGCCGACTCCGAGTCCTTGGACTACCTCTTATTTGCGCCTGAACTAGCCATTCCTCGAGTCCACGCGCCACCTCCTGTGTAGCTCCGAGACGCTTTGGACAATAGCCGATAAAACAGCGTTCCAGCCAACTTCATCTTTACACATCCTCCGGACTAGGTTGTCTATCTAGCCTTAGAGGAACTGTCCCACGCACGCTGCCATTTGACCATTGAGGCCAACCAGACAGTCCTACGGATGCCTCTCGTGCCGCGCATTTATAAACACTCTATGTCTTCATCGATAACGATGCCAATAGGCATCATACCGGTGATGACGCAAAGTGCATCATGCGACACGGTACGGTACGCGCTCGCAAATCTTAGGCACATGAGCCTATACGTACTTTCTAACTTCGTTCTGTAGCAGTTAATACGCAGGGCCGTGCCCCAAGCTGGCCCCCCATACCTCAGTATGGACAGAGCGACACTAGCCAGAAGCTTTCGCTTGCTGGCATAAACCGCAGAGCTATTGGACATCATCCGGGACAATGCCACTATAGCTGTGGAGGCACGCTTGCAGCCGTAATTAACGTGGCTACCAAAGGTGAGTTTATTGTCGATCATTATCCCCAAGAGTTTGATGGAGCGTTCAGAGCTGACCGCGCAGTTGCCTGCCCTTATCACCGCTCGTTGCTCCGACTTTCGGTTGTTAACAACAACCACCTCAGTCTTGTGGTGAGCCAGTTCTAATTTCCTGGAACTCATCCACTCCTCTTGGTCTATATGCCGATGGATCCTCCGGTGGTTTTTCCGTTTTTAGCAATAGGACCAAGCTCTGCCTTTTCCATGCTGCAGTGAAGACTCCCTCGTCCAGGAATCTCTGCATGACAAATCTGAACATCTCGGGAGCCTCAGCAATGGCCGCTTTGATGGCCAGGTTCGGAATACCATCCGGTCCTGGCGCCTTACCTACACTAAGGGACTGTGCCATCCCCACAAGTTCCGCCACAGTTACTCTTCCCTCGTCGGCCACCCTCACGCTTGGCAGCTCCACAAAATTAGGCCAGGGACTTGTGTCATGACGTGGGAAAAGCCCCGCGATGATCCTCTCAGCATCTCTGGAGACCGCTCTGTAGGGGCCATCGCCCCACGTGTCTTGGCCATTACGACCCTATAGGCGTCACCCCATGGATTCGCGTTGGCACTTTGACACAGGCCCTCGAAGCAGGTTTTTTGCTTGATCTTATCTCAGTCTTCAGAGCGGCTCTAGCAGCCACGAACGCCACCCGTCGTTCAACACGCTCCTCTTCTGTGCGTGCTCGCTGCATCCGCCTCCGTGCCCGTAGGTAGGCGCGGCGCAGGTTCGCAATTGCTTGAGTCCACCAGTAAGCCGGTGGCCTCCCATTCCTAGGGTTGACTATCGTTACCAGCTGCTCGCCGCTCAGACCGAGAGTATTGTGCTAGCGGCGGAGCGCTTCCTTTAACACCTCGTCGTCGAAGTACGATGTCTTCCACATACGAGGGCTAGACCTCGCTCCTTCTTCCGTCCGCTGAATGCTGGTCGTATAGTAGTTACTGTAGCGAACCGCCAGGTGGTCGCTGTGAGTGTAGCCATCATCTACCCTCCAGTTTGAACTACTTGTTCACCCGGGCTCTAGAACGTAACGAATGTATCTTGTGTGGCAAGACATCTTTGACCAGACCGAGAATCGAGCTCGCCATCTCCGGATTGGCAATCCTACGCCTTTGCTCGCATAGCTATCTGAGATACTTACTACATAGCCCCGTTCTGAGTCGACAAATACGTAATTAGTTTTCTTCTATAAAGCATCCTCAGTATTTTGTGATCCGTCATATTTTTTTTTTAACCTTTACTTCTGTATTGAGTTGTGAAGTTTTGATTTTGGAAAAGCAAGCAAAATGTAGTGGCAACTAAAGTGCGGGCTCTGCATTCATAGAAGTTACCAGGCAGAGCACTGATCCCTATGTTTGCTGGAATCTATTTCGACACCTAACGGAATACATCCGTTACTAGAATCGGAATCCATCTAGCAGTGAAACAGTTTCCGGGATTATTTGCTAATGGTAAAAATTCCTATGCAAATTCTCCATCCATCACTCATCAGCCGGAGTTCTTTGAATAAAAATCCAAATTGGCCAATGAACTCAGCTCATTTTCATCGATTGTGGAAAGCGGACTCTACCCTTCGTACACAAGTTGCTCAAGACAATACCATCAAAAGAGTTGACGCAGTTCGACAGGATGATCCAGCAGATCTATTTCATTCACGTGGGTTACATTGTGGATGTTTCTGAATCTACGGTGACGGGCAATTGGATCTAGGTATGAGGATTCCCCGTGAACGAACTGACGAGCCTGAGCGATGGGAGCAACAGTATAAACGGAAATATTTCAAAGGTTTGATACAGGGAAGATATGGCTAGATGCAAACTTCACGACTTCGGTAAGCTCGATCCTTTTCTAAATTATATTTATCCATACACACCTACATAATTTTTAAACACATTAATCATACGTCAAAAAATGGATCGATACAGGTTCATTGTGTCGTGTACAATAATAATAACCTGAGAAGCGTCGGTGATAATTGAAATTTAGTCTAACTTGCATTTATTTAGCTACTAGCTTTATGTACCCGGCCTTGCTCGGAGTTGCCAGTTTAATTCGCAGTTTTTTTCACCATCGGAATTGGAATAGGTCAAAAGGATAATTGTGTTTTCTTATTGATATTTCATCATTTGATTAAAAGAAGGTAGATTACATTTGAAAACATTGACTGATTTTGAAAATGGGATCAAACCCAAAATCGCTTTATTCCGGGCAAACGTCTATTTCTAAAGAAGGAAAAACATACACCGATGCCTTATTCCGGAAAAACGTCTATTTTAAAGAAATGATCACATTTACCGTCCAGAAGGAAACACTTTAATCATTGCTTTTCTCTGGGCAAACCATGATTTCGATGAAGTGTTGAGTTGATCGATCCCTGTCATCTTCGCCTTCTTAAGAAAAAGAATGTTTGTTCCAAATTTGGTTGAAATCGGGCAAGGGGTACAGAAGTTATGCTGGAACATTGGATCATTGCATACCTTGCTTTTATTTATTAATCTTGAATCATTATCATATAATTATCATACCTTTTAAAATTTGGAATAAAGGTTACTCGATTATGGATCACTATGCAATTTGATCATTCATAATCATCAATCATTAATCATATCGATCGTTAATCATTAACCATACACATAGTGTGTCAACATTTAATCACGATCGGTAATCGTTAATCATAATCCAACGGTTTTTTTCATCTATTATTCATAATCGTTAATTATTGTCAAAAATGAATTTAATCATTAATCATTATCAGTCATCATTTTCAAAAAATTATAATTCATTAATCATAATCTTTAATCATAGAGTTGAATGATTTAATCATTTAATCTGCTTAGAATTGGTCCTGGGGGTCAGGAGTTACACTGAATTGCCCGTTTTCTAAAGACAACCGCTTTCCCTTTACCCTTCCTCTTTTCTCAACGGCCATTTCACCCCCTTTGTTATCTTCTCCTAGGGATAGAAAATGTGTGTACCAAATTTGGTTGAAATCGGTACAGGGGTTCAGAAGTTACACTAAATTGCCCGTTTTCTGAACAATACCCCTCCCTTCAGACCCCTACCCCCCTTATCCAAATTTCCCTCCCGTACGATCGGCTCCTCATAGTGAATATGTGTACAAAATTTGATTGAAATCGGTCCTGGGGTTGGGAGTTACACTGAGTTGCTCGTTTTCCAAAGACAACACCTCCCCTATACCCTCCTTTTTCCAATGACCATCCCATCCCCTTTGTTATCTTTTTCCTTATGATGTAGAATGTGTGTACCAAATTTGGTTGAAATCGGTACAGGGGTTCATGATTTACTTTGAATTGCCCGTTTTCTAAACAAAACCCCTCCTCAGACCCTCCCCTTTCCCAAATCCCTCCCATATGATTACCTCCTCGTAGTGAATATGTGTACAAAATTTGGTTGAAATCGGTCCTGGGAGTTGAAAGTTACACAGAATTGTTCGTTTTCTGAACAAAACCCTCCCACCACCCTCCCCTTTTCTACATGACCATCCCACCCCTTTGTTAACTTCCTCTGAGGATAGAGAATGTCTGTACCAAATTTGGTTGAAATCGGTCCTGGGAGTTGAAAGTTACACAGGATTGTTCGTTTTCTGAACAAAACACCTCCCGCCTCCCCCCCCTTTTCTACATGACCATCCCACCCCTTTGTTAACTTCCTCTGAGGATAGAGAATGTCTGTACCAAATTTGGTTGAAATCGGTCCTGGGAGTTGAAAGTTACACAGAATTGTTCGTTTTCTGAACAAAACCCTCCCACCACCCTCCCCTTTTCTACATGACCATCCCACCCCTTTGTTAACTTCCTCTGAGGATAGAGAATGTCTGTACCAAATTTGGTTGAAATCGGCCAAGTGGTTCAGAAGTAGTTAGCGAACATACATACATAGATTGGTTTTTATATATATAGATTAATTAATTAATGTTTTCTACATTTAAAACTTTTTACTTCTGAACACAATATTTTTGTTGAATTTAATCTGCAATATCTATTTATTTGTTTCACATGATTTTTTTTTTACGAATTTGATGAATTCGTATACTGCCGCATATGGTCAATGGGATCCATATACAGATGTACTCGACTTGCGGTTAGCGGCAGTATAACCGGTAATTAATTCAGTACTCAAGTCAACAATTTGTTTTGTTGAGTTGGAAATTCTAGTCTTGGCGCAAGATTTTTTCTATTTCCGAATTATTCTCTTTCTGGAATTTAATTTATGGTAAACTATAAGATATTTTTTGAAATCCTTACATTAATGTTAATCGTTTACTTTACTGATTGTCAAGTCATGTTTCTTGAAAGATCGAATGTGACAGAATTACATGAGTGATCAATGTCAAGTGTTAGTACTTTCTATTGAAAACCTAAGTAATCCTTAGGTATAATAATTCCGTTATAACTAAATTTATTACTTTAAAATCACCCTAATATAGATTTAAAATGGGTATATCTTGTGATAGAGTGATATAATGTTTTCGATAAGTTATGTTTGGACGAAGATAAACTAGTCGCATGGTGTCACTAGTCAGTTTGATAGCAGATAATACGTAAGTAATAACATTTCTTGATGATTTTTTCTTTCGTTTCTTCATTTTCACTCCTAATTCACTTTTCGCGAAACTGTGGTAAGCAATTTCAATAAATTGTGTTTTGACGAAAAAAAACGCTCCCAAGCACGGAAAATATGGAGATGTTGTAAGTAAAAATTTAGTATAATTTTAACGTCTTGAGTTTTCGCTTGATTTTCATCACTTTTGTTTCTTTTTCTTTGTCTCGTTCCAGAGAGCGAGTAATGGCGCTTAAACCTAGGCCTATATGTACACTGATATACATAAGTATTCGTCATGCTTTCATAGTAATCTATCTGAATTTATGCGAATACTTTTGCCCATCAGTGTATAAGCCAGGGCACTAGACTAAAAACTGTGTCCCATCCCAAGACGTCGAGGACCCATGGAGTGTTCATTAATCTTCTTAGCAAAGTCACTCCCAACGATTCGTCAATCATCTTTCCCCTTGAATGTGAAACGGTTGGTACGGCTGTCCCCGTTTCTTCCTTTCGTAGATTCAAAACTCTTCGTTGATCATGTTATTTATTACTAAATAATCTGATTGCCGGGCAGTTCTGGATTTTCTCCCAAATTCAAGCCTGCACGGTGGGCCTGGCCGTTTTAATACTTGTGTCATATTTATGATATGCTGCAAATATTAATGCAGACAAGAAAATGCTCGGGAATACAACCGACATTTCCAGGATGCTTTTCAATACTGGCTGTGCATGTGCTAAGACAAGACAAGACAAGACAAGACAAAGCATCCTCAGTATTTTGTTAGAAATATCTAACAGAAAACGAAAAGTATCTTTGACTATTCTATCCTATTTGTGTAAATGTAACCAGATATGAATCAGTTCACTATAACTTTGTCAAAGATGGAAAGTTGTGTCGTGGATTCCAAGGGCCCTTTTGAAGTCCGAAGTGAATAGCTTTTTTTATCCAGAGTAGATTACACCCAGTTCTTTTTATACACGGTTGGATTTTACTCGATTACGACCTTTAGCGTCAATGAAACTATGAGTTAACCCTATGAAAAAATTGAATTGAAATTTGAAACGAAAAATCAAACAATTTCTATATTTTTTTATACTTACTAATATAAAACTGAACTGATTGATCAGATTCGGGAGCACACGCTCCACGATATATTGCTTTCAAAGCGGCACAAATGCTGAGGGTATTGGGTAATGGTATATAAACGGGAATGAGGCGATTTATCACAGACTACTACTTCTCTTATTATAACTCTATTTATCGTAAAACAGTTATTTGACTGTTTTACGATAACGATCACTGAAAAGTGAAATCGAAATTCCGTACATAATATAAAACCAATTTAATAATAATTCTGCGGAAAAAAAATAAAATTTCGTTTCGTTTCGAAAAATTTCGAATTAAATGGACCCTGATTTCGTATCGTTTCGAAGACTCGAAAGTTAATCTATATTTCGTTTCGTTTCGTTTCGAATCAACATAGACATTTTAAATTTCGTTTCGTTTCGTTTCATTAAGAAAAAGTGTGTTATCGCATACCCTTAGTCGGGTGGTTTAATGCCCGGATTATAGGCAATTAACTTTGATTGAACTGAAAGCATATTTGGTTCGAGTTATAAAAATTATAATGGACGCATGAAAGGTCAAAAGGGGTGATTCAAAATTTATAGTGCGGCCTGCGTAAAAAGCTGGACAGTCTTCGAAGAGATTTTTTCAAATAAGAATGAAAGAATTGGAAGAATTCCTGAAATATATTCCGAAGAAATTCCTAAAGGAATTTCTGAAGAATTTCGTTAAAGATCTCGTAGATGAATTTCCGAATAAATTTTATATAGATTTTTAATAGAAATTTTCTTATAATTCCTTCTTAAACTTTTCGAAAGAATATCTTGAGGAAATTTCAAAGGATTTTTTATTTTTTTTCTCCGTAGTCATTTTCGAAGGATTTTCTGATGAAATCGCTGGAGGAAATTCCGAAAATAATTAATGGAGGAATGTCTGAAGAAATTTAACAAAGTCGAAAATTCTTCTAGCATTTAGATTGGAAGTAGATAGATTAGACGGAAATTCCTTCACGAATTCTTTTGAATTGTTTTTCGGAAATACCTATGGAAAATACTTCCGAAATTCCTTCAGGAATACCTACGGAAATTGTTTTATGAATATATTTAGAAATTCCTTCAAGAGAAATCTCTCGGAATTTTTTTCAGGAATTCTTTTGAAAAGTAATCTCATTAGGAATACCTACGGAAACTGTGCTAGGAAAAACTTCCAAAATTCCCTTAGTAGAATTGCTTTTATGGATTTCGTTATGAATCTCTTCTTCTTCTTTTTCTTCGATGGCTCTGTATTCCAACTAGAACTTGGCCTGTTTTTCAACTTAGTATTTTATTAGCATTTCCTCAGATATTAATTGAAAGCTTTTCTATGCCCGCCATTGCATGAGTTGAGTATGTATCTTGTGTGGCAAGTACAATGGATACACTATGCCCACGGTGTCGAGAATGTTTCCAACCTTGAAAGGAAAAGGAAGTTTCGAAGGAATATCCGGATGAATTCACAAAGGCCTTTCCAGAAGATTTTCCTAAGGGATTCCTGGAGAAATTTCAAAAGGAACTGGAACGATTTTCAGAAAAAAAATCCGAGAAAACAAATCCTGAAGAAATTTTAGAAATTATCGAAGAAAATTCCAAAAAGAATCTGATATGTTTTCGAAGAGATTTTATAAAGAAATTTTCAAAGGAACGTTTGCAGGAATTTACGAAGGAATTTCCAATTGAATAACCGGAAAAATAGCTACTGGCATTTCCAAAGAATTTTCAACATTTCTCTAAAAGTTCTTTCGAAAACAACTCCAAGGATTTCTTCGTTTTTTTCTTCAGGAATTAATTAAAATTCTAGGAAAACCTATTTTTTCAGAAATTTGTTGGCGTTAGTACCTAATTAAATTTTTGGGAAAATATTCGATTTAGTGGGTCACGTGCTATAAATAAATGGTCAAGCGTAGTATTGGGCACGTTTTCAGAGCCTCTTGTTTTAGCAACTTGCATCTCAATTATTGTTTTTATCCCTGTAGAATCAACACAGAGTAAGATCAGTAGATCTAATATATCATTAAGGAAGTGAATAAGAATGTGAAATTCCTGAAGTGTGTGAAAGAATGTGAAATTCCTCTCAGTACCAAATATTCTCTAAAATGCATAATCGTTTCGCCTCATCATGCCCCAGCTTAACTCCGCCAGTGATCCTATCCTATATTGTTTACTATTGAAAATTGGTCAGGTCGGACTATCCAGCTTTCCACGCTAACCATAATGGCGGATGCTATAAAAAGTTTGACAAGAACTGCTTCCCGACACTGAACTGAAATTTCCATCTAAGCAAACGTTGATATCCCCGTTACCAATGACATCCACTGTTTATTTTTGAATCAACAAGGAAATTTGCGCAAGATTTTAAAATTTCCAATAAAATTAATAAAAAAAATTACTATTTTTTACTTATTTCAGACATTATTTTAAATGATGCTAATATTGTTGACTAGTATTCCATGAGCACTACTAAAACTCAAGAAAATGTCAACATGATGCCGAGATACTCACTGACAGAAATTTCCCTGATTTGAAGTTGGAATCCAACAGCTAGTTCCAGATTTTCAAATCATGAGCATGAGCATGAGCATGATGACCGTGCATTTCGTAGTTGCTACTCCGTGATCGACCAGTACAATCGCAATTGCACAGGATGGTAGCATAGGATTTGCTCTCCAACCTCAATGTGCACAGTATTCTATAATTGGATGCCGAAACGAGCTTTTTTTCGCTCATTTCGAATTCTAACAGTTACCTGCTAAAACTAATCAAGTTGTAGGTATAGGGATAGAAGATGGAAACGGTATGAAATCCCATTTCCAGTACTAGCGATTGCTAGAACATGAGAAATATGTGAAAAGATACAAAGTAGGAGGAATGGAACGGGCTTGGGATTGAACCCACGACCTCCTGCGTATGAGGCAGAAGCGGTAGCCATATGACTACCAAGCCCGCACAACACCTAGTTCCAGATTTTCGAATGACCATTAACTATGCCACCACCATCCACATCTTCGTGTGCCAAAATTTCAGAAATTGACATGATTGCTTGCTTGCTGTCTAATAGGGTAAATACCCATGGCCGGGCACGTAGCCAGAATGTCGGACAGTAACCCGGTGAAAATGGTTCTCGACAACGATCCGACGGGCACAAGAAGGCGAGGTGCGCAGCGGGCAAGGCGGATCGATCAGGTGGAAGATGACTTGCGGACCCTCCGTAGACTGCGTGGTTGGCCACGTGTAGCCATGGACCGAGCCGAATGGAGAAGACTCTTATATACCGCACAGGCCACTTCGGCCTTAGTCTGAATAAATAATAAATAATGGTGCGTTGGGACCTGATATTCACGGCATTTTTGAAGGATTTCCCGTACAGTAAAGATCTGGTCCGTTGCATTTTTTTTGACGTAGGACTTACGTCTTTCTTTACTATACTGGGTGTCATTTAGATTTTTGGAAATCAAGAGCGTTACGCTGAAAGGGAAGGTTTCGAACGTTACTAGCGCCTTTATCTTTCGATGGATTTGAAGATTTATATATCAGATACTCTCCAGCAATTTGCCAATTCCATTGAAACTTAAGATTATTAACAATAAGTTATTGAAAATTTTACTTCTTGTCGAAGCCATCAAAAATTTTATGTGTAATTAATCCCGTGCATTCCTAACACGGACATCAGAATGATGTAAGTCACGGGCCTTCGAGTCCACTGCAAGATTTTCTTTGTGTATAAAAGAAGCAGGCTCCATTTTTTGTGGCCCGCGGCGTGTAAGAAAAAAATACTTCATAACCGGCCCGAAAGCTTTTCTGTCTGGCTCGAGAAGCTCCTTCTTATTATTTATTAATAAACAATGTAGGTTATTACTAATTAAAAAAAAATCTGGGCGAGTACGAAGTCGAATGATGCAGCACAGGCCAATTTCGCTGTTTATGAGATTTTGGAAATACGGGTGAAACCTTTTCAGGACACAGAACTTGTTAGGGAGTGCATATCGGCTGTTGTTGATATGGTGGGCTCTAAAGAAAAAGCCCTCTTCAGTTAAAGCACGGTGAAGAATTAGAGTTTTCATAGAAGACTTGAAAATTACGTTACGTTAAAAAGCAACCTGGGGTGACATTGCGCATCTCGAATCGAATCACTCGATTCGTACGTTTTTGCATTCGTTTCGAAAAAATTGCGGCATTATGTATTTCGTTCGACTTCATTCAGTTGCAGTACAAGATTTCGAATGGTGCTGTACTAGCTCAATCGAGTATGTTCTGTCAAACGAAATGTAAACAGAGACAATAAGAGATAGCTGTCTCCGTGTTTATTATGCCGCCCGCTGGAGAGACAGCCTTCAGCGCATTGCGAATGTGAGTAAACAAAGAGAATAAGAGTAATTTCATCTGCGTGAAGCATGTTGCCTGTTGGAAAGGCATCCTTCAGGGCATGAATTGGCAGTTAATATATAAACAAGCAAATCGTGCTCAATAACTATAAAATCTATATTTTTTATTGAGCAGTTGAAACCGATTAAAACATTATGCCAATACGACATGTTTTATAAATTGAGATATAGTTACGACACAAATTATAAGTTTTATTATTAATTGCATATTATTCGGCAACTCGGCCGTACGAAAACCATTTTTATGTTAAATGTCTGGGCTGTGCATATGCACAGCACATGTTTCTAAATGGACAAATTGATATGAAATTTGCAAAAAAGAATCCACGTGTCTTGTAGGGACTCGAACCCTCAACCTCCTACTTTCTAGATAGGCGTGATAACCCCTACACAACAAGACCACTTGAAGGTCACGTTTGCGGAAAAGCCATCAGAATCCGAGTACCAACTTCAACCACAATTAGCTCTTTTTTGCAAATTGAATATCTTTCGGATGCTTGATTTGTCCAATCTTCACATGTGCTTTACTGTTGTATATCCACAGTCAAGCGAGTGCACATTGTTTATTAATCGAGAGGATCACACTCTATGCCCCCAACAACGAGTTGGGCGGATTTGTGCCAAAGGCTTGCTTGGCTAAAGCATTTGATTAGTTTGATTGCTCTAATTGTAATCAAGTGTCGGTCTTCCACCGTCATTAGTCGTCTGAGTACTTGCACCCGCATGCGTAGTGCAATCACAATCATCAAATGCTTTAGCATTTATTATATTTATTCGAGTTTATGCCACAGATCCAATTTTGAGCTAAATAATTTAAAGCTCCAGGTCGGACTCGATTATCCGGAGTATCGATTTTTTTTCACTCCGGATAATCGAATCCTCCGGATAATCGAATCACTAGAAAAAAATCAAATCTGCAATTAAATGACGAAAACATTATGTTTTATTGTATTTGCAGTGGTGTAGTCAGAAATTATTTTGGAAAAACCCTGATTAATCCGCCTAACGGTATCGGTGATTTTCTGGTATACAATGGAAAATAGTATTTTTGCCATAACTTTTGAGTCTATAGTACGATCCAGCCAATTTTCAATATGAAATGATGAGACAGGATTCCCATTTGAATCGAACTTGATGCTTGAGAATAGGTGCCAAAAAAAAATAACTAGACTATTTACGCACTTTTTGTACAAAAAATAGTATTTTGGTCATTATTTCTGAACCCAAAGTTTGATCTAGTCAATTTTCAACAAAAAGCTATGAAACTTTTGAGTCAATTGTCCGATCTATCCATTTTTCAATAGGAAAATTTTCAATTTTCAGGCTCCCCCAGACCTGAGTGATTTCATCACCTCAACGGCAAAAACTAGTCGCCGCGATTTTATCGTTGGGTCGCTGTAGGCAATGTTCCAGTTACTCTTCCACTCCAACGGCGACAGAATCGCATTCGCCAAGCGTTAGAATCGCGTCGCAATTTTTCGGTCAAGTCACGTGTGTTAGGGGGAACTTAATAAGATTTTCCGTTAAATGCAACCAGTCGCAAGCAAATTGGATAAGGATAAGTGCCAATAGGGGCCCTCCTTAGCCGTGCGGTAAGACGCGCGGCTACAAAGCAAGACCATGCTGAGGGTGGCTGGGTTCGATTCCCGGTGCCGGTCTAGGCAATTTTCGGATCGGAAATTGTCTCGACTTCCCTGGGCATAAAAGTATCATCGTGCTAGCCTCATGATATACGAATGCAAAAATGGTAACCTGGCTTAGAAACCTTGCAGTTAATAACTGTGGAAGTGCTTAATGAACACTAAGCTGCGAGGCGGCTTTGTCCCAGTGTGGGGATGTAATGCCAATAAGAAGAAGAAGAAGTGCAAAAAATGGGCCCCAATTCGCCGACCATAGATGATCGGTATATAATACTATGAAGCTCCGAGACATCTAAAATATGTTTGTTTTTGGAGAAAACAAATAGCCTTTCGGTATACTTTGTGTCCGAGGGAGACAAAAAGGGGTCTTTTGAATCAAATATTGGGCAATGATCCGCGCATCAAATAACCATTTACAGGTCCTTGCAATCTCTTCTTGGTAACGTGTTTCCGTTTGTTGCTGAAGATTTTCTCCTGGAAATTCACGATTTTTGCGTTACGTAACTAATGGATTATTCCTTAAAGGGTGATATTCTGCGAAAGTGGTACATATTACATTGAGTAAATTTTTCAGGAGACGCATTTTCCCAAAAACATCGAATAATAAATTCATATTTGCAATTTTTTGCAATTAAACTGTACCAACATGTTATGATTGATGTGCCTAAAGATAGTAATGAAAAATAAGCGAATTTTATGACAAATTTCAAGTTTATTAGAACAAATTGCACATGTACCACTATTAATGGGAACAAATGGAAACAGAAACCGTAAAACGTTGATAGTAAAAGTGGTACATGTACATTTTTAAAATCATTCTAAACGGCAGTAAACTATCTTAAATTCGAAATAGGAATAAAATCTGTTGTGAAAACAGTCATGTTGCTGAATTTTCTTTTAAATAGGCTGATTTTAGTGGGTGGAACTGTACATGTACCACTTTTTCTGGCAACGAAATGGCCATTGTGATATATACCAGAAAATAAAATGTGCATATCTCCAGATTTAGTTACCAAAAATCATTTTTTCGTTATTCCCTTACTAGATCTTTGAAAATAGAAGCCGTTTGTGTAAAAAACTCAAAATTGACAAAAATGGTTTATGTACCACTTTTGCTGACACCGGTTCAATTGAAAGGTTATAGTAATTATAGGTAAAAGTTATTGGTGCTGATGGAGCATTTTGACTTGTTTTGCACATGATCTTCAATGGCAATTGTAGTAGAACGAAGCGTTTTATCACAACGTCGGTGGGGGAAATATTTCTCTGCCCCTTTTCTCGCATTTGTATCAGGTGACGAGCAATTTGTTTTCATGTCTTGATATGATAAAGAAAAAGCCTTATGCTTTATGTCCATCGTCGTTAATTATTAATTGAGAGCGAATTCTGCAACCAATGTTATGCATCCAAACACACCGTTCTATGGTGGCAAGGCTTCCACGGAAATGTTTTTTTTTTCTTTATTAGGGAGACTTTTAGCCCGAGGCTGGCTCGTCTCCGACCACGGAAAAGTTCTTGAAGCAAGAAGTTTGTGGACATGTTCTGAAGAAAATAATTGATTCATCCAAATAAAATAAATATATAGAACAACCCTATTTCAGTCCACTCCATACAAGCTACGTTCATATTTCTTCATATAATCCTATTTTGTATGAATATAATAGTAATATAATCATTTGAATTCATGAAGTTGATATACAAGCCTATAGTCAAATTTCAATATACAAAACGACCCCTTTTTCAACCCCCTCCCACAACCTAGATACGCCACATTGTTAAAATAATCATAGTGTATATTATCCTACTGAAAATAAAAATTTAGAATTAAAAAAATTTGAAGAAAAAAAATACTCCGGATAATCGAGTCTAAAATTCCGGATAATCGAACCCCGGATAATCGAGTCCCCGGATAATCGAGTCTCCGGATAATCGAGTCCGACTGTAATACATTACTTTGATGTTTCCATGTGTTTTAGTTAAATGCACTTGGGTCATCTCTTGCGCGTTTTTTTTTATTTAACTCAACTATTTTTACGTAGATTTTGGATTATATACGTTTTTACGCAGATTTTCACCATAGATTTTTCACGCGGTTTATCGAAATCGTCAAGAAATACGTGAAAACTGCAAAAAAAAACGATTTAAGTTGAAGTCGTTTTTACGAGGATTTCGGGATAATTAGAGATTGCATATTGTCTGGAAATTATAAAAGTAGGTATACTAATGACATTCTTTTCTTCAAGATACAATAATGAAACATTTATACTCTTCCCGTAGAGTAATAAAAACAAATATAATGAAAAACTTTTAGCAAGAAATGACTCTCGAACAAAATTCGAAAACTATAAAGGTGACGAGTGATTTTCATTCGACTTGAGTCGTTTTTCAGTGTGCTATCGAGTCTCCATAATGCCAAAACATCTCGTTATTCTTGTACCTCCTCGAGAATACTCGAAAGATGAGTCATTTTTGAGATCGAATCGAAAGCCGTAATGTCAAACATGTTCGACTCGACAGAATTACGTTCGAATCGAGATGCACAATGCCACCCCTGCTTCTGAATATGCCTGCATTCGATGAAAATACTGAACGTAAAAAAAAAGGCACGGGTAGCTGCCTTCATAAGGGAAATTGATGATCATCTTCAAGTTACAGAAGAATTAGCAGCTTTGATCTCAATGAAGGAAACGACTATCACAGGTATAGTCCTGAGGAAAGCTGTTGAGACCTATATGAAGGAGCTTGAACTCGTCTTCGGGCGTTGTGACACTTGAAAATTAAGGCAGTTTTGTTTATTTGTTAATCGATTGTTAATTAGTCAGAAAAGTTAATTTGTGTTATTTCTCTGCACATTGCATTTATCACAAAAAAGATCTATGTGAAAAAACGATCAATATTCGTGATGTAGCAACGAAAATCAACTTAATTACCACTAATTCCAAATTATGTTGACGAAAATGGAAGCAGAATACCAATGCGCAAGCTGCATGATCCTGAATGGGTGAGTGGCTTTATAGTAGATGTCACCAAGCATCTCAATGACTTAAACATAAAGCTGCAAATCAGGGATCATCACTTCAAACTTTTATTGTCCAACATGCAAACTATTGAAACAATTTCCCACAATTGATTGTCGACAACTTGTTCCGTTGAAATCCCTGTTCACGGCAACACTGGCGGCAGTATCTCTGAAACCGACTCTGTCGTAAAATAAGTAAAAGGATGAGAGAAAGGAATGCACCAAAACAACTGAGGTGACAGTAGACATGAATAAGTGCCTTGCATAGTGACTCGACAGTTTGTATTTCGATGAATTAAGCCTACAATATCGCGGTTAGACCTGTGCCAAAATTATATCTAGTGGTTCAACTACAATAGTAGCAAAACGATAAGATACCCTCTGAGGAATAAAATCGATTACTCTCCTCTTCCGAAGAAAGTACACCAAATTTGTAAGCTAATCCTAAGTTAATCCTAATGAATTCAGTACAAATAAACTTATTCTTCTAGCTAAAAGCATTACACACAAATCTTGGTGTTTGCTATTTGGAGTTGGTTACATAATCCAACATTCTTTTAGAAATTTGTTCGGGTATCGAGAGAAATGTCGAATCGAGAGAATTCCCCTCGGGATTGCCAATCCTGTTCTCGGATGGACTCTGCAGAAGACGAAATGGTACAATGCGACTCATGTTTGCTCTGGGAGCACTTCGGATGTGCTGGTGTCGACGAGCAGATTCGAGGAATGAACACCACGTACTACTGTAAGCGATGTGCAAACCCAGGGGTTTCCAACAACAATCTTAATGTCCACGGTACTGAGACACGGTACAAAAGTGTAAAAGCTAGTTCGTAGACTTCCAAGGCGAGTTCGAAGAGGAACAAAAAAATCCCCGAACCTACTGGAAGTGTAACGTCCATCGTGCGTGCAGCAATGCTAGCGGAGCAACTGAAACTCATCGAAGAAGATCGACTTCTGCAACAAGAGAACAAGAGCTAAGCGACCAAGAAGAGATGAAAAAGCGACTGTTGGAAGAGGAAGAACGACAACTGGAGGAAAAAAGAAAGCTTTCAGACGAAGCGAAACAAATACGTGAACGGAAGCTGCAAGAGGATTTGGAGGCGAAACGCAAGCAGCAGCAAGTTAGAAGGGAATCCTTAGAAAAGCGCCATGAAATTATTCGGCAACTGGCGGAGGTGAGCATCCGAAGTGGATCAATAGTGAGCAATGAGAAAAAGGTACGTGAGTGGTTGGATCAGAGTGCCGGAAGACCCGACGGAAGTGATGTGGGAAATGAAAAGGAACTCGACATCAATCGGATTCCCGAGGACCCGGTGGCAGTTGCTTCTATCCAACAGCCATCTGAACAGAACACTGTCAGAATCAACACCATTCCATCACCAACGAGTTCGAATCGAATCTTATCCCAAACGCAAATCGCTGCTCGACATGTTTTAGGAAAGGATCTCCCAGTATTCAGCGGCCACCCGGAGGAGTGGCCCATATTTATTAGTAATTATGAGCAGTCTACGTCAACGTGCGGTTATTCTGATGCAGAAAACCTCGTCCGTCTCCAAAGGTCTCTGAAAGGAAATGCTTTGGAATCTGTGAGAAGTCGTCTGCTACTCCCAGCAAGTGTGCCACACGTCATACAAGCATTGCGTACCATTTTCGGAAGACCGGAGCTCTTGATTAAGTCGATGCTGAGCAAAATTCATCAAATTGCTCCTCCGAGGCACGATCGTCCTGAAACATTGATGCAATTTGGACTAGCAGTACAAAATCTAGTCGACCACCTGAAGGCGGCAAACCAACACAACCACATGACGAACCCGGTACTAATACAGGAGCTTGTGGAAAAGTTGCCTGGATCTATACGGCTCGACTGGGCTGTCTTCAAAAATAAACATCAACATGCGACACTCGAAACCTTCGGCGATTTCATGGCAGGATTGGTAACAGCAGCAAGCGAAGTCTCTTTTACGATACCGGAATTTAGCAACAGCCAAAGGCACGTGTCGCAGACGGAATTCCGAAGTAACCGCCAAAAAGTTGGAAATATGGGAATGTTGCAAGCACATTCTACCAGTGAAAACCAAAACAACGAATTCGCCCATTCTGTCCCAAGTTCCAAACCAGCTAAGCAATGCCAGGCGTGTGGTCGTGCCGGTCATAGAGTAGCTGAATGTCCTCAATTCACTGCAGCCAACATCGATGAGCGCTGGGATTTAGTTCGACAAAAAGGACTCTGTCGAACCTGCTTGAACAGCCACGGGAAATGGTCGTGCAGAACATGGAACGGCTGTGGAATCAACGAATACCGTCAAAGACATCACACTCTCCTTCATCCTGCTACTTCCATAGAGAGAGTGAACGTATCTTCCACACATGTTACTTCCGGAAACTTCAAGTGACATCACTTCCGAATAGTACCAGTGACCCTTTACGGTTGCAACACTTGCCAATTAGTAAATGCCTTCATAGACGATGGGTCATCGTACACCCTCCTTGGCGACTCTTTGGCAAAGAGGCTGGGCGTCAGCGGCGAAATAGAGCTCTTAAGTGGACTGGAAATGTGACACGTGTCGAGCCAAGATCTGAAGTTGTGCAACTTGACATTTCCGGCAAAAGTACAACTTCCCGATATACTTACCCGGTATGCTTACCCACGCTCGAACGGTTAGTCGTTTGGTTTTGCCCACCCAATCCTAGAAATACCAAGATTTACCACGTCGCTTTCCTCATTTGCGTGGGTTACCGATCGAGGACTATGAATTAATTCAACCCAAACTGCTCATTGGACAGGACACCTTGTGTGTTCCGCGGAAGATAAGAGAGGGAGGGGTTATTGGACCCATCGGCGCAAAATGTTGATTAGGATGGAGCATCTACGGCGGTGTTCAAAATCATACATCCAGATCAGCAGTCGTTGGGTTCCACGCCGGAGCAGTTTCCGATCCAGATCGTGAAATGAATGAACAGCTTCAAGAATACTTCGCTCTAGAAGATGTAGGGGTTACAGGGTCAGGCACAGTTATGGAAGCAGCGGATGAGAAACGAGCCAAACTGCTGCTGACAGAAACGACACAGCGTATTTCATCAAAGTCGAATTTCGAAACAGGGCTGTTATGGAAGACCGATATCCTGAACTTCCCCGACAGTTATCCCATGGCCGTTCAGCATTTGAAATCGCTAGAACGTAGGCTAAATCGCGACCCAGTTTTGAAGGACCGCGTACGTGATCTGATTGCGGAATATCAGCAAAAGGGTTATGCGCAAAGGGCAAGCTACACGGAGTGGACATCAGTGGATTCAAATCGCGTCTGGTATCTTCCACTTGGCATTGTCACCAATCCTAAGAAACCTCATAAGGTACGACTTATCTGGGATGCGGCGGCAAAGGTGGGTGGCATTTCCTTCAACTCCAAACTTCTCAAGGGACCAGACCTCCTAACACCTTTGCCAAAAGTTCTACATCAATTCCGGCAATTTCCGGTCGCAGTCACGGGTGACATAATGGAAATGTTCCATCAAATCATCATTCGCAATCCAGACTGCCAATCTCAACGTTTTCTGTACCGTGAACACGATACGGACCCGCCTCAGGTCTATGTGATGAATGTAGCCACATTTGGAGCCTCATGTTCCCCAGCGTCGGCGCAATACATAAAAAACCGAAACGCACAGGAGTTTGCCGATCAGTACCCCCGTGCAGCCGCAGCAATCATACACAAGCATTACGTCGATGACTACTTGGATAGTTTCGAGACAATTTCCGAGGCGATAGATGTCATAAACGAGGTCAAACTATAGACACTATAGGTTCCATAGACGAGCTGAGGCGAAGGCGAGTGTAGCCAAACGAACTGTCAGTTAGTGTAGCCAAACGAGCATGACGTCACGATTGCAATCCAAGCAACGGAGCGTGTGACGTCAAATTCACGTGGTACACTGTGAAAAAGTGGAAAAACACACTTAATCGAAATGACCCAACCGTTCCTCCGCTCGTCTATGGAACCTATAGTGTCTATAGGTCAAACTAGTGCATTCTAAAGGCGGGTTTACCCTTCGCCGTTTTCTTTCCAATGAACTGAAAGTCTTACAAAGTATTGGAGAATCCGTAGAAACAGATTCCAAGAACTTGGACCTGGAGCGAGCTGGAAAAATAGAGTCAGTGTTAGGAATGAAATGGGTGCCAAACGAAGACGTATTTATCTATAAGTTCGGCGCACGAGAAGACATTTCCCGTATCCTGCACAACCACTACATTCCAACAAAGCGAGAAGTAGCTAGAGTAGTTATGTGTCTGTTCGATCCACTCGGACTCATTGCTTTCCTATTGATACGTGGAAAAGTTTTGATACAGGAGTTATGGACGAAACGCACGGAGTGGGATCAACCAATCCCTGAGGATACCAATCAGCGTTGGCGGCGCTGGGTGGATTCACTACAGCAACTAGAACAACTACGCATTCCAAGATACTACTTCCCCTCATCTCAACCGGTTAGCTTCGTCAATTTACAAATGCACCTCTTTGTAGACGCAAGCGATACAGCGTATGCAGCCGTGGTGTACTTACGCCTGAAAACCGTACGTGAAATACAAGTTGCACTTGTTGGTGCAAAAACCAAAGTTGCACCACTGTAGGCCCTGTCGATTCCGCGACTTGAACTTAAAGCGGCTGTACTCGGAACACGTCTTTTAGAGACGATTCAAAATCAACATTCATATCCGATAAATAAGCGTTTCTGCTGGAGCGATGCAAACACAGTTCTGGCATGGATTAATGCTTCTGATCATCGACGGTATCACAAGTTCGTCGCCGTGAAATATTGTCGTCTACGCAACAATCGGAATGGCACTGGGTTCCTTCTAAAATGAATGTAGTGGACTTAGCAACTAAATGGAGCAACCCTCCGCAGCCAACATCGAACAGTACATGGTTCCACGGTCCGTCCTTTCTCTACACTCCAGAGGACGACTGGCCTAGACAGAAAGCGAGTACACAAACTGAAGAAGAACTTCGGCCCAGCCAATGTTGTCTATCACACTTTTCGCCTAGCATAGTACTTGAACGATTTAATCATTGGTCAAAGTTGCAGCGTGTAGCTGCGTATGTCATCCGCTGGATTGATAACCTTCATAGGCGCAAACATGGAGATAACCTCGAACTCGGCTGCCTTACCAGTGGCGAATTGCGTCGAGCTGAAGAAATATTGCTGAAGACAGCCCAAGGCGAGTGCTACACCGATGAAATTGCCATTCTCAACAAGACTAGAGGGCGCCCTGAAAGTCATCATCCCATCGTACACAAATCCAGCACAATCTATAAAAGACTTCCATTCCTGGATGAAGTGGGGATTCTACGTAGCCGGGGCCGAATTGGTGCGGCACCATACGCACCAACTGAGGCTAAGTTTCCAATCATTCTTCCTAAGCAGCATTTGATTAGTTTCCTTATTGCAGACTGGTACCATCGCCGCTTCCGCCACGCCAATCGTGAAACCGTGTTCAACGAGATGCGTCAACGCTTTGTAATAACTGCACTCCGACGGCTGCTAGACCAAGTTGAACGAGCATGTACTTATTGTCGAATCGCAAAAGCTGTTCCTCGACCACCGGTCATGGCATCACTTCCCGAGATGCGCTTGACAGCATTCATTCAGCCGTTCACCTTCACTGGACTGGACTACTTTGGTCCCATATTGGTAAAAGTTGGTAGAAGTAACGTGAAGCGATGGGTAGCCCTCTTCACCTGCCTCACTATCCGAGCTGTGCACATGGAGGTAGTGCATTCATTAAGCACTGTGTCGTGCATCATGGCAGTTCAACGATTTGTTGCTCGCAGGGGCCAACCAAGAGAATTCTGGTCCGATAACGCCACATGCTTTCAAGGCACAAGTAACAAGCTCAAAGAACGTAATAAAATTCTGGCCGAGAAATTCACAACCCCGGAGTGTACCTGGAAATTCATCCCCCCGCGGCGCCACACATGGGGGGTGCATGGGAACGGCTTGTACGTTCAGTTAAGGTAGCTATTGGAGCAATTTCCGAAAGTTCACGTAAGCCAGACGATGAGGTACTGGAAACAATTCTGGCGGAATCAGAAGGAATGATCAATTCAAGACCGCTTACATACGTGCCTCTAGAATCCGCTGATCAAGAGGCTTTGACCCCCAACCACTTCTTGTTGGGTGCGTCTTCCGGAGAGAAATTTCTCCCCACTGAAGCCCTTGACAGTCGAGTGACACTGAGAAACAGTTGGAAACTTGCTAGATACATTACACAAGACTTCTGGCGGAGATGGATCAAAGAATACTTACCGATGATCACTAGGCGGTGCAAATGGTTCGAAGGTGTAAAGGAACTGGAAGTGGGCGACTTAGTATTGGTGGCAGGCGAAGTGGCGAGGCACCAGTGGATTCGCGGACGGATCGAAGAAGTGGTTCCCGGAAAAGACGGGATAGTGCGGCAAGCGTTGGTGCGGACATCATCGGGACTTTTACGTAGAGCCGCGGTGAAATTGGCTATTCTAGACGTCGAGAAAGATGGTAAACCTAGTTGCGGTACTCTTGGTCGTGCAGATCCACACCAAGGTTTACGGGCGGGGGTATGTTCCGATGAAATCCCTGTTCACGGCAACACTGGCGGCAGTATCTCTGAAACCGACTCTGTCGTAAAATAAGTAAAAGGACGAGAGAAAGGAATGCACCAAAACAACTGAGGTGACAGTAGACATGAATAAGTGCCTTGCATAGTGACTCGACAGTTTGTATTTCGATGAATTAAGCCTACAATATCGCGGTTAGACCTGTGCCAAAATTATATCTAGTGGTTCAACTACAATAGTAGCAAAACGATAAGATACCCTCTGAGGAATAAAATCGATTACTCTCCTCTTCCGAAGAAAGTACACCAAATTTGTAAGCTAATCCTAAGTTAATCCTAATGAATTCAGTACAAATAAACTTATTCTTCTAGCTAAAAGCATTACACACAAATCTTGGTGTTTGCTATTTGGAGTTGGTTACATAACCCAACACAACTGATACATTTCTTTAATTTCTTTAGCCTAGCCGCTAATTTTTGAGAACACAGTTCCTCAACACCGTTTATTGATGTGAATAGTATATTTGGAATGTTTCTAATGGAGATAAATTTCAGACAGACACATCGTTCGGAAGATATTTTCTCTTCCCAGAAGTACATATCTTTGTGAACAACTATCATCAGCAGCAGAAAAGTAATTGTTGATCTTCATCATCTGCTTGCGAAGTTCGATCACCGATTGCGAAATCAATATGCGTCAAATATTGGAAGGAAGCCAACAATTCCATGTTCTGTTACGTAAAAAGAAATAGAAAATTAGCACACAAAAAAGATTGTTCAAACGTAATTAAATCGTGTTTAGTTTTTCTTTAAAACAATTTAAGTCATTCTGTAAAGGAGGTCGAAGTAGGTCGCGATTGGAATTGGACGCGAAAATTTTTCATCCTTAGTTTCAAGTGTCATAACTTCCAAAGATTAAAAGGCAAAAGAGTGAATATACGCTGAATTTTGTCATAATGGAAATAGTGCAACACTGCGGTCTTTGGAGGCTATTCCATTAACAACACCAAAGCATCTTGGAGTAGAGAACTGGAGAGGAAAGTGCGATTTCACTATGAACTACTCAAAAACGGCGCTGCTTCAGATGATAAGTAACTTTACAGATATTTTATGGATGCGTAGTTTAGTTCCACAAAGTATTCCCTCCAGATCAGCCCTGTCGTCGTAAAATATGAGCTACTTAGTCGCCTATTTTTAAAGGGGGCGCTGGTACAACAAGGTGGTTATGAGGGCGCATATTTAAAAACTACGAATTTCAGTGAAACTTGGAACTGAAAGTTCGGTTCGTTGAATTACAAATCAAGTAAAACCGTTCACGTAAGGGCCTCGTGCCACAGCCCGATATGTGTAAAAACATGAACGTGAACCTTCTTACGAACGAGCGTGAGGTGATCCAAAGGTGGTGGCAGCACTACGAAGAGCACCTGAATGGCGATCAGGCAACGGCGGCGGTATGGTAATGAACCTGGGCACGCGCGCAGGACATACGACTTTCGGCTCCAAATCTTCAGGAAATCCAGGAGGAGATCGGCCGGCTGAAAAACAACAAAGTCCCTGTAGTTGACCAACTACCAGGGGAGCTGCTTAAACACGGTGGTGAGGCACTGACTACAGCGCTGCAGTGGGAGTTTGGGAGTATGAGGCTCTGCCGCAGGAGTGGATGGAAGGTGTCGTGTCTCCCATCTACAAAAGGGCGATAAGCTGGATTTAGTAACTACCGCGCAATCACATTGCTGAACGCCTCCTACAAGGTACTCTCCCAAATTTTATGCCGCCGACTAACACCAATTGCAAGAGAGTTCGTGGGGCAGTACCAGGCGGGATTTATGGGTGAACGCTCTACCACAGATCAGGTATTCGCCGTACGTCCAGTCTTGCAGAAATGCCAAGAATACAACCTGCCCACTAGATCTGTTCAAATTTCAAAAAGTTTCCTAAAATCGACCGGTCTACTGGTATTCACAACTCTTATGCTAAGATAGACTTCTGGTGAAAATTTCAGTTCAATTGGTTGAAATTTAGCTGCGCTTCAAATCGATTTAGTGTTTTTGGGATAATTTTTCTCCTAAAAAAAATATAACTCTAAATGCAAGAGTGAACTCAAAATGTTTGGCTGAGCCGCTGAACAAAATCATAAAGCTATTTTCAATTCATTATGTTATACACATTTTTCTGTTAACGCTTACTATATAATATAATTGTCTATATAATGTCGACATTCAGCAGGTTTTGTTTTGTCAGGGAGGTTTTTTATGACTGATTATGCTCAAATTTGGCTTAAACATTCTTTGCATATCAAAAAATAATGTGGCCAGTTTTTTCCCCTACGACTTCAGTGGCTTGTTAGAAATATCTAACAGAAAACAAAAAGTATCTTTAACTATTCTGTCCTATGTCTGAAACTTGATTATGCATATGTACAACATGTGATAGATTTAGTTCGGAAAAGGTATTGGAGGGTAACCGCCCCTTCGGTGGGGTTTGATCCCACGACCCCAGTTCGCATGACAGGTGCTTTCCCTACTAAGCTACGAAGGACCTCCGTCGTCCACCGCAGCTTAGCGGGTACTGATGAAACCAAATTCCCAGCACCAGGTACCAGCCAATCTCTCGCAATACATTTTCAGAACTAACTCTCTCAAATGTATTTTTGTACACATCATGTCAACCAAGTAGGATGAGTATTTAGTATTGTCCGGCTCCTACACACTTGCTTCATCAGCAACGGCGCTCAATGAAGTAGGGTTGTGTGAGGTTGTGCCAGTTTTGGTCGTCAGATCCCAACACGACCACACAAGCGAAGAGAGATCGCCACTCGAGATCAGTACATTCAAAGTTAATTGCCTATATGCCGGGTATTAAGCCACCACGCCATCAACGCTGTTGAATAAGGATCAGGGAAATGGCAGCTCTTGGCTCTTCAAGTTTCTACCTAAACAATAAAGTAATTTACTGTATAGGTAAATAAAGTAGGCAAATAAGATTAGATTAGGTACCTATCGTAGTATAAATAGTGTAAGTTGCGATTGTTTTCTTCAAGTCGAGTCAAGTACAAGACACTGAAGACGACCACACAGTTGTGGTCGAAATACGTATCTGCAAAGATAACGAAAATTAACTGGTGGAATTAAATGGACAGTACTTAATTCGTCTTAGACGGTTTACAAAACGTTAATTAGACCGGTAGTTCTCTACGAACACAAGACCTGGACAATGCTCGAAGAGGAGCAACGCGCACTGAAAGTTTTCGAAAGGAAAGATCTGCGTACCATCTATGGCGGGGTTCAGATAGCGGACGGTACGTGGAGGAGGCGAATGAACCACGACAACAGTAAAACCCTACCCCGATATGTGCGTCATCTGGATTTGGTTCTAAATGTAAACAACAGTGTTAATTAACTACTACCAAAAGATATTTTAGTTACACGATAAAGATTGTCGCTTCGGTGCCATTTGTTCTGCTGTCCCAAACATGTGTGGTACCAATCTGTCAAATCGTATGTATTTTTCCTTCATTGACGTTTAGCACCCTATCTTCGCCAGCAAAAGATGTTCCGAACAGCGACGACAGCGACAATCTTTATCTTGTAACTAAAATATCTTTTCTACCACATTTTTAAAGCATACATTTTTTTCGATATTTTATCAAAACCAAACACTCAATCATGCAATATAGTTGTGGTATGCTTGAGATACCAGCTTGATTATAGTGACTAGGAAAAGAATTTATTTTCAGTATATTCATTTATTTAGTCTACATCTAAACAAATAATACTGTATCAACAATTTGACGCCACAATACACGGTTCGAGGCCGCAACTCTCCATCCACGAATACGCCCCACGCTCGCCAAGTCGTTTTGCACCTGGTCTGCCCATCTCGTTCGCTGCGCTCCACGCCGTCTCGTACATGCCGGATCGGAGGCGAACACCATCTTTGCAGGGTTGCTGTCCGGCATTCTTGCAACGTGTCCTGCCCATCGTACCCTTCCAGCTTTAGCTACCTTCTGAATACTGGGTTCGCCATAGAGCTGGGCGAGCTCGTGATTCATTCTTCGCCGCCACACACCGTCTTCTTGCACACCGCCAAAGATGGTCCTAAGCACCCGTCTCTCGAATACTCCGAGTGCTTGCAAGTCCTCCTCGAGCATTGTCCATGTTTTATGTCCGTAGAGGACAACAGGTCTTATTAACGTCTTGTACATGACACATTTGGTGCGGTGGCGAATCTTTTTTGATCGCAGTTTCTTCTGAACCCCGCAGTAGGAACCCGGCTCTCCGCATGACACCTTCTAGTGCAATGTTGAACGACAGGCACGAAAGTCCATCACCTTGTCTTAGTCCCCGGCGCGATTCGAACGAACTGGAGTGTTCGCCCGAAATCTTCACACAGTTTTGCACACCATCCACCGTTGCTTTGATCAGTCTGGTAAGCTGTTCCCAGTCCCAGGGAAGCTGTTCTCGTCCATAATTTTCCATAGCTTTACGCGGTCTATACTGTCGTATGCCGCCTTTAAATCAACAAACAGATGGTGCGTTGGGACCTGGTATTCACGGCATTTTTATAGGATTTGCCGTACAGTAAAGATCTGGTCCGTTGTCGAGCAGCCGTCAACGAAGCCGGCTTGACTACTTCCCACGAACTCATTCACTAATGGTGACAGACGACGGAAGATGATCTGGGATAACACTTTGTAGGCGGCATTAAGGATGGTGATCGGTCGAAAGTTCCCATACTCCAGCTTGCCGCCTTTCTTGTAGATGGGGCATATAACCCCTTCCTTCCACTCCTCCGGTAGCTGTTCAGTTTCCCAGATTCTGACTATCAATTTGTACAGGCAAGTGGCTAGCTTTTCCGGGCCCATCTTGATGAGCTCAGCTCCGATACCATCCTTACCAGCTGCTTTATTGGTCTTTAGCTGTTGGATGGCATCCTTAACTTCCCTCAAGGGGGCTGGTTGGCTTCCATAGCCCGCTGAACTGACGTAGTCATCTCCTCCGCTGCCTTGACTTTCACTTTCACTTCATTCAAATGTTTCTCGTAGTGCTGCTTCCACCTTTCGATCACCACACGTTCGTCCGTCAAGATGCTCCCATCCTTATCCCTGCACATTTCGGCTCGCGGCACGAAGCCTTTGCGGGATGCGTTGAGCTTCTGATAGAACTTGCGTGTTTCTTGAGAACAGCACAGCTGTTCCATCTCCTCGCACTCCGCCTCTTCCAGGCGGCGTTTCTTCTTCTGAAAAAGACGGGTCTGCTGTCTCTGCTTCCGTCTATAACGTTCCACGTTCTGCCGGGTACCTTGCTGCAGCGCAACTAGCTAAATCCTAGTTGTTCTATAAATAAATAAATAAATAAATAAATAAATAATAAACAAGCCGTTCCCATTACCCACTTTACCCCACCTGGTCGCTTTACCATCGTTACCCCTTCTCTCTGTGCAATATGTACAATGCTGCAGGAAATCAAGAAAAAAAATTCAAAACGACTTATCTGCTTTTGTAAACAAAGATTCAAACGACGATTTGACGAATCTGATAGCTCTCCCACTCAAACTAACACTATCAACAGGTAGCGGAAACCTTCGCCTACCTATTGGTGGTGTTGGTTTGCGTGGAGAGCTATCAGATTCGTCAAATCGTCGTTTGAATCTTTGTTTAAAAAGCAGATAAGTCGTTTTGAAAATTTTGTCTTGAAGTTTTTAATGCTACCCAATGCTATTTTAATTTCAACAGCACTTCTCAGAGCTGTTTGTACCTATTATTGATCCCGTTACATGTGCCTCCGTTTTACGTTGGACCCATTTGCAAAAGTAAAATTCCGCCAAGCGGTGGTGATCCTGCAAGCAGAGTGTGCCGCATTTGACAGGTCTCCTTCTCGTTTGGAACACATTTTCATATGGGAATGACAGATGAATTTTGTTCCAATTCTGACAGTATCGCCGCCACTCTTAATTAAATACACTCTGCCTGCAAGGACACCGTTCTGGAAAAAAACCTCTTAGAAGGTCACGTCTCCACGTGGCTATACCTGGAGCATTAACAACAAAGGATGGTAGAATCTTTGAATTAGCCATTTCCTCTCAATATTACTCCGAATATTGAATTGAGCAATCAGTTCGATTACTCATAATAAAATAAAGCAAAAGGGGTCTAGCTCTAGCCTAAGAGATTTGACTCATGCGACGAAGCAAATAATTTTGCCAATTGTGGTATCTGCGCTGTTGAGTTTTTAGCTTTTTTTGTGTAACCTTCGGGGCCCAAGGTTTCATTTCAGATTGCCAGGAAGGGTAACTGCTGTATTTTGCTGGTATCCTTTAATGATTGTCATTATTAATAGACGAATCAAACATGCACTATTCAATTCGTTTCAAAGTTTTTAAACCTGTTTCTGTGGAAACAAACTTTGGGCAATTTTCCTCCATCGTTACCTATTTTCCTTTTCAATGCAATGAGCAGCAACAAAATTTTGAAAGCTGGTCTTCAAATTCTTACTTGCAACAAATAAAAAAATTTCGTAATACAGGTTGCTGACGTTTAATCATCTTTCTGTATCAAGCGCATGGGAAGAATAGGATTTGTTTTCATCGGGAAACGTTTCCCGGTGAAAACAAATCCTATTATTTCTATGCACTTGAAAGAGAAAGGTGATTAAACGTCAGCAACCCTTATTGGTGACTTCATTGCCAAACACCGTTCATGTAAAAATGTTCTAAGCAATTCCAACGTTCAATTGAATTTGAAGATTGTTCTGCGAGATATTCATTCATTTATTTAGCTTCTATATATTGCGCTTTTGGCAGTTTATAAGAGTTTTGCGAGATTTTTTTCTCACAGTAATCTTTTTCTCACACTCAATACACTCAAAAAAATTTGATTTTCCGAGTATAATATTTGTGTGTGAGTGCTCAATCTGAAAACAAATAGACGTCAAATCATGGCGGGAATCGATTTAGTGTACACGCTTACATGTGACTAACGAGTAAGTGTGTGTGTGAAAAAGGAGCGGGCAAATCACAATCTACACATAACTCTTCAAATTGGTGAAATCGGCAATATCTAAACAGATATTATTTGTGCAGCTAAAACCGAATTTTGAACTCGCGAAAATCAATGTTTCTCCTATTAGTCGCAAGTTTTATTACTGCACATCTGGTGCGCTGTATAGCGCATCTGGTTGCAAACAATATGTACTACATGCGCAATGATGCGCTATAAGTTGAACGCGAATAAAATCAGTTTTCGCGAGATCGAAATGGATCAATCAAGGTATCTCATTTAGCACCCACCGCATCAAAACAACGGCGGCACTGTATACGCATAATTTCTATTCATGTGCTTTTGACAGAACATGTCTACGGTGGCACGATCTGTTCATTTCATAGCGGCGGTTTTTGCGGTCCATTCTAATTTCAATTGGAACCATAATAACAATGAATCAACAATTTGACACCACAATAGTAGCAATAGTGAAATGCAGGTGCTAGGAGATCCATTGTTGGTTAATTTACCATTCACATAATAATTTTATCTCATGAAATGCCCGTTATGTGTATACAAAACTATGTTGATTAACTTAAGCGTGCAAACTAACCACCAGCTCAGAGTCTTCGTGCGGTTCGTGTTGCCTTCCACGGCCGGTAAATAGAATGGAACAGTTCAAGTCTTGTCAACACGGTCGTCGGTCGGGCGTGCGGTTCGCGTTGTTTGTAACTATTTCGTGATAGTTTTGAAGAAAAAACAGAAATAACAGTTACATCAGCTGAATATTGACTGTTTTTCTTCTTTAGTAGTGTTGAATTGAATTTATCGCGCAAGTGACGGTAGTTGCGGTCGTGTGGTGGGCTTTTTTTCAGTGAATTGGGGCTTATTGAATTTATATGTGCACTTCGTTTTGCTGCGGAGTGAAGAAATGAGAAGAAAGTGTTATTTAAATCCTAAATCAGGATTTCACTAAGTGAAAGTGAAAGAAGATTAGTAAGGCTAATTTTTATTTCAGTGGTTTAGCAGTATGGTGTGATTGTACCGTATGGTACCACATGTATTACTGCATGATGAAGACCTGTGCGCCGCTGCGTCATGCCGCCGCCGCAGCCGGTGATTTTCTCACGTCGCCGCCGCCGTCGAAAATTAATCGGCGAGCCGCCGCATGAATATTTTTCACCATGCCGATGGCTATTGAACGAGTTTACACCAGTAAGTTAACGAGTTTCGTACTGAACATATTCTCATATTCTTCTTCTTCATTGGTGTTGTCTTATGACAAGTAATTTAGTTTGGAAACTCGAAAATATTCTTTTTTTAAGGAACTCCATTTCAAAATACTTCAAATTTTAGTAATTCCGTCGAGAATATAGAAGCCCATCGAGAAATCCGCCCGAAGTTATTTCAAGAATTTATTTAAAAAAAATCTTATTCGAAACAGGAAATTCTTTTCGAATTTCTCCTAGAAATACTTCAATTCTTTCAGATTTTTTCCGGTAACTTTTCCATGATGTCCAATGGTAAATGAATCAGAAATTTCGTCAAAAATTCCCCGCTCGCGGAAAACCGAATATAAGGTATTTTATGAGACGTTTCGCGGCGGCCCGATTACATGTAATTTAATGTTTTGTTTTGGTATGATTCTGCGTGAACATCTCGTTATGTCCAAACACAAAATAATTTTTCTAACTTTTCATTTGTTTATATAATGTTTTCTTCAGCATTTTATGCTAAGAATGCAATAGTATGAATAATCTAGCAACACATATTGGAAATGGTATGAAAAGCTTTGTTCTTAAGCTCTAGAAACCAAAAAGAAAAACTAGGTAGAATTGATGATCCGACCCATTGGAATGTTCAGCGTGAATTAACCAAACAAACGGGCTCCCACTATTTGTCAAAGTAGATAAGCACGAGAGAAACAGCTGCTTCGATCTGTCTCATAAAATGCCTTATAATTTACAGAGGAGTTTTCATGTGGATTCCAGAAGATTTTTTAAGGAGTGTTAAGGGAAATTTCCGAAGGTATTACTGACAATTTCGAAAACGATTTTCCAGGTGGATTCTTGGACGAATGTTTCGGAAACTAAGTGGAGGTATTTTCTGGAGAAATTCGCAATAGAATTTCCGTAAGCATTCCCAGAAAAAAAAATCTGGATAAATTTCTGGACGTGGAAATTCTATGTGACATTCAAAAGGAGTTTTGTGGAAATTCTCGAAGTGATTCATGAAGAGTACTTGGAGGAACTCCAATGAGAATTTCAGAAAAAAATCCCTGAGAAAAACTCTTCAGTGTTTTATTACTGATTAACCTTTAACAATAATCAATGGCATTATTGAAAGCAAGTTTTCAAAAACATTTCATTTTTATTTCATTCGTAATCTAAAAACATGTGTTTTAGTTTACATGTTGTACTTTATAAAATTTTAATTAAAAAAAAACAACCTGAGAATCGAACTTAGGTCTGCAAATTGTAAGACCTTTCCGTCAACGCTCAACTGTTTCCACTTTTTGAAACAAATATCGCTCAAAGTAACATGTTTTGAGTTTTGACAATACAAACATATGGTATCGAACTCATTGTGGTGTGTATACACTATTTCTTAGTTTTCATACCACGTGATATGACAAAAAAAAGTTTGCTGTTGCATTTTGAAGCTGCCTTGAAGAACTACCTATGCGGTATGGTTTCGTATGTTTGCATCCTACCATGGTTTGAATCCAAAGAAAAAATCTATCACTTCAAGACAAAATTTTCAAAACGACTTATCTGCTTTTGTAAACAAAGATTCAAACGACGATTTAACGTATCTGATAGCTCTTCCACGGCACCAAATTCGTCGCTTCTTTTTGTCAACATGCGTGCTCACTGCTGAAAAAGATCACAAAAATAATAAACATTACTACTACTACTACATACTATGCTATAGCATTCCTCTCCTTTCCCAACTGACTATAAGGACTTGACCGGCGCCGTTATGACAATACAAGTTGCCAGAATCAGTGGTGTAGCCAGATAAATGGTCAGGGGGGAGGGGGGTTTTTGGTTTCTGAATTGCATTTGATGTAACGATTTCAATGTTTCATCTGTGTTACTATTACTGGTAATAAATTCTATTCAGTTTTTATTCTGACAGACTTTGCGTCCCGCATCCCCAAATACAATGATTCATTGCGTTTTCTGGCAAGTGAAACATTGAGCGCAATGAATCATTTACCAATATATACACGAATGGCTAGACACAACCGATATAGTGCAATATTATCGCTGTTTTATTGGAATGCTTTACTTAAATGGATCATTTCCTTGGTCATTTAATATTTGTTGTTTTAAAACAACATTGTACATTTAAGGGTTAAAACAACCATTTAGAGCATGGCCGATGGGAATTCCATCAGTGTTGCGTTTGTTTACACGGTCTACATGCGTAACCAGAGGTCTATTAGCCTGTTTAAAATTTTGAACAAGCTATTCTTGTATTTTAATAGAATGTATTTTTATCATGTGTTCAAAACTTTGCAAGAAATCTCTGAAGGAATCCTTTAAGATTTCAATCGTAAATGAAGATTTACCAGACTGTTTCAAGTATGGTACATATTCCTATGTGTGATAGATTTCCCAGGAAATGAATGGGACAAGAGAGATATTCAAATATGATACATAGTATTTTAAGGTCCACAAAAACATGTATCATATTTGAAACTTATCGAAAGACCTTTGATTACGGGTGTACGCCTTAAGATCTCACTCGAGATTTCTCGCTTAACTTTTCAAACCTAAGTAACATTTTTTCATGAATTAATTCGATTAGCGCGATCAACAGAACAACATTAAAGCTATTAATTGCTGTATTAAAATTAATACATGAAAAAATGTTACTTAGGTCCTTTGAAAAGTTAAGGAGATTTCTTGATATCGCAGAACATATGCTGTGGTCATATTCTATAACAAGGACCGTAAAGAGATTGTACCTCTTTTGAAACAAGTCGATAGAACTTTGATTATGCATGTTGACTTTAAACCTCACTCCATATATTTCTAGAATAGTGCAGGATATATGTAGTGATCCCATTTTATACTAAAATCCACAAAGAGCGTGTACCTCTTTTGAAACTTCGATTCTAGTCGATAGAACTTTGGTTACGCGTGTAGACCCGAGGTCTTTCTTCACAGATTTCTTGTAAAACTGAGACCTTACTCCAGAGATTTTTTGTTCAACTCTGAGGATACGAGTATATAAAAGTATAATATTGCAATTAAATTGGAGCGAGCTTAAAATCTGTTGAATTGACTCAAGTAACACATTTCTATCAAATCTGATTACAGTTACTTGATTGCGACCAAATTCAGACATATAGGTACACTCAGGATACTGGTCGTAAGACGATCATACTATTCTCTTTTGAAATTTCGCCACAAGACAATGTTTTGATTTTCATACGATTCACTAATGGAATGCATTTTATACGACAATCTTATGGAAAATTTTATGTTCGTTTAAAAAAAGTGTAACCTGGTTTCGAACCGTGGACGTCGTGATTAGGAGGCGTGAGATCACACCACACGCCCACCAACGCTTTAGGGAAACGTCTTGTTGGATGCACAATAAAAAAGATTGATTTGACCGAAATATGATCCTAATATTTTCATAGTTCAATTCTTATGAAACATTCTCATAAGTTTGGTCGTATGAAATACTTACGACCAGTATACTCAGTGTATAAGTTGCGACACCTGACTTGGAACATATGGACTTAACCACGAGCGTCTTCTTTTTTCACGATTCTTCTTCTTTTCGCTCGAAAAAATGATATCCGCTGCGGGCCGATGAACATTTGAGTGAATTCGGAGCTTTTAGTTCACCGGATGTTCACGTTGATGTTCATTTTTTGTAAACTTTGCCCTCAGATGAGGTTTTCTTCTTACTGAAAATCGACGCGTGACGCCATCGTGGTTTAGTCCATGTGCTACTCGAGGAATTCTGTTTTACTTCCGAAACATACAATCTATCGCAACACTGCCACCATATTAGCTGCAGATAAAAATGGAACACAAGATTGTCTCTATTCTATGCATATGAAAACAAAGAAATATCGCTATTCTCTTTTGTTGCTTGTTTTTTTGCATTTTTCAGCTACAATTAAACTACTTGACACATCCACACATATCACGAACAACAAAGGAAAGGCTACAAAAACACACTCTCATATTCCTTTCGTGTGGTTTCAGTCAGAAGAGGCATAATTCAATAACAAAACATTTCAAACAGTAACCATAGAGGAGTGCATAGCGTCAACGCATCTCTCTGACGGTTTTGTTCATGCTCTAGGTTCGAATCCTGGTGACAGCCATGGAGGGGAAGGGGTGGGGCATTTTAAAGAGACTGTAAGGTGTTCGGCCGTACGGCACACTATTTTTGTACACACATACACGCTCACATCCACACATATAGCCTAAAGAGACTAATAGAAATTTTTGGATTTGGGCAAAGCTTCTTAGTTGTCGACCAAGTGTGACTAAGAAGGACGGCAGGGCTGTATGACCCAAGTATCCCAAAATAAACTATTTTTTCATGTGGTGTGGAAATGGTATTTTAGGGGAACAAATCAATACTTCCAATACGAAACTGGGACCAGTCTGGGTGCTGGTATAGCGAATCCGCACCTGCGGGAGCGCAAAATGTTGGCTTTGGGGGGGTTGATAGTAACCAACAGTGCATCATTGGAACCCATGAGGGCGGCAGCAGTGCGAATCCGCACCTGCGGGAGCGCAAAATGTTGGCTTTGAGGGAGTTGATAGTAACCAACAGTGCATCATTGAGACCCATGAGGGCGGCAGCAGTGCGAATCCGCACCTGCGGGAGCGCAAAATGTTGGCTTTGGGGGGGTTGATAGTAACCAACAGTGCATCATTGGAACCCATGAGGGCGGCAGCAGTGCGAATCCGCACCTGCGGGAGCACAAAATGTTGGCTTTGAGGGGAGTTGATAGTAACCAACAGTGCATCATTGAGACCCATGAGGGCGGCAGCAGTGCGAATCCGCACCTGCGGGAGCGCAAAATGTTGGCTTTGGGGGTTGATAGTAACCAACAGTGCATCATTGGAACCCATGAGGGCGGCAGCAGTGCGAATCCGCACCTGCGGGAGCGCAAAATGTTGGCTGTGGGGGTGCCAGAGTGTAACCAACAGTGCCTCATTGGACCCCATTAGGGCGGCGGCAGTGCGAATCCGCACCGGCGGGAGCGCAAAATGTTGGCTTAAGGGGGGTTGATAGTAACCAACAGTGCATCATTGAGACCCATGAGGGCGGCAGCAGTGCGAATCCGCACCTGCGGGAGCGCAAAATGTTGGCTTTGGGGGTTGATAGTAACCAACAGTGCATCATTGGAACCCATGAGGGCGGCAGCAGTGCGAATCCGCACCTGCGGGAGCGCAAAATGTTGGCTTTGGGGGTTGATAGTAACCAACAGTGCATCATTGGAACCCATGAGGGCGGCAGCAGTGCGAATCCGCACCTGCGGGAGCGCAAAATGTTGGCTTTGGGGGTTGATAGTAACCAACAGTGCATCATTGAGACCCATGAGGGCGGCAGCAGTGCGAATCCGCACCTGCGGAGCGCAAAATGTTGGCTTTGGGGGGTTGATAGTAACCAACAGTGCATCATTGGAACCCATGAGGGCGGCAGCAGTGCGAATCCGCACCTGCGGGAGCACAAAATGTTGGCTTTGAGGGGAGTTGATAGTAACCAACCGTGCGCCATTCAGACCCATGAGGGCGGCAGCAGTGCGAATCCGCACCAGCGGGAGAGCGAAAAGTTGGCTTGGGGACGGTTGATGGTAACAAACAGTGCATCATTGGAACCCATGAGGGCGGCAGCAGTGCGAATCCGCACCTGCGGGAGTGCAAAATGTTGGCTTTGGGGGGTTGATAGTAACCAACAGTGCATCATTGGAACCCATGAGGGCGGCAGCAGTGCGAATCCGCACCTGCGGGAGCGCAAAATGGTGGCCTTGGGGGGGTTGATAGTCACCAACAGTGCATCATTGGAACCCATGAGGGCGGCAGCAGTGCGAATCCGCACCTGCGGGAGCACAAAATGTTGGCTTTGGGGGGGGTGATAGTAACCAACAGTGCATCATTGAGACCCATGAGGGCGGCAGCAGTGCGAATCCGCACCTGCGGGAGCGCAAAATGTTGGCTTTGGGGGTTGACCGTAACCAACAGTGCATCATTGAGACCCATGAGGGCGGCAGCAGTGCGAATCCGCACCTGCGGGAGCGCAAAATGTTGGCTGTGGGGGCGTCGACCGTGACCAACAGTGCATCATTGAGACCCACGCGGCCGGCAGCAGTGCGAATCCGCACCTGCGGGAGCGCAAAATGTTGGCTTTGGGGGTTGATAGTAACCAACAGTGCATCATTGAGACCCATGAGGGCGGCAGCAGTGCGAATCCGCACCTGCGGGAGCGCAAAATGTTGGCTTTGGGGGTTGATAGTAACCAACAGTGCATCATTGAGACCCATGAGGGCGGCAGCAGTGCGAATCCGCACCTGCGGGAGCGCAAAATGTTGGCTTTGGGGGTTGATAGTAACCAACAGTGCATCATTGGAACCCATGAGGGCGGCAGCAGTGCGAATCCGCACCTGCGGGAGCGCAAAATGTTGGCGTTGGGGGGTTGATAGTAACCAACAGTGCATCATTGGAACCCATGAGGGCGGCAGCAGTGCGAATCCGCACCTGCGGGAGCGCAAAATGTTGGCTTTGGGGGTTGATAGTAACCAACAGTGCATCATTGAGACCCATGAGGGCGGCAGCAGTGCGAATCCGCACCTGCGGGAGCGCAAAATGTTGGCTTTGGGGGTTGATAGTAACCAACAGTGCATCATTGGAACCCATGAGGGCGGCAGCAGTGCGAATCCGCACCTGCGGGAGCACAAAATGTTGGCTTTGAGGGAGTTGATAGTAACCAACAGTGCATCATTCAGACCCATGAGGGCGGCAGCAGTGCGAATCCGCACCTGCGGGAGCGCAAAATGTTGGCTTTGGGGGTTGATAGTAACCAACAGTGCATCATTGGAACCCATGAGGGCGGCAGCAGTGCGAATCCGCACCTGCGGGAGCGCAAAATGTTGGCTTTGGGGGGTTGATAGGAACCAACAGTGCATCATTGGAACCCATGAGGGCGGCAGCAGTGCGAATCCGCACCTGCGGGAGCGCAAAATGTTGGCTTTGGGGGGGTTGATAGTAACCAACAGTGCATCATTGGAACCCATGAGGGCGGCAGCAGTGCGAATCCGCACCTGCGGGAGCGCAAAATGTTGGCTTTGGGGTTGATAGTAACCAACAGTGCATCATTGGAACCCATGAGGGCGGCAGCAGTGCGAATCCGCACCTGCGGGAGCACAAAATGTTGGCTTTGAGGGGAGTTGATAGTAACCAACAGTGCATCATTGAGACCCATGAGGGCGGCAGCAGTGCGAATCCGCACCTGCGGGAGCGCAAAATGTTGGCTTTGGGGGTTGATAGTAACCAACAGTGCATCATTGAGACCCATGAGGGCGGCAGCAGTGCGAATCCGCACCTGCGGGAGCGCAAAATGTTGGCTTTGGGGGGTTGATAGTAACCAACAGTGCATCATTGAGACCCATGAGGGCGGCAGCAGTGCGAATCCGCACCTGCGGGAGCGCAAAATGTTGGCTTTGGGGGGTTGATAGGAACCAACAGTGCATCATTGAGACCCATGAGGGCGGCAGCAGTGCGAATCCGCACCTGCGGGAGCGCAAAATGTTGGATCTGGCACAGGTGATAGTTACCAACACTGCATCATTGAGCCTCAGGAGGCCGGCACCAGTGAGAATCCGCACCTGCGGGAGCGCAAAATGTTGGCTTTGGGGGTTGATAGTAACCAAC